>NW_013666493.1:149025-167889 GCF_000517525.1 Limulus polyphemus
TATATATATATATATATATATATGTGTGTGTATATGTATATAAAGGTTTACTTGGACGGCTGCTGCGAGAAATGGGTGATTTGCCCCTCGATAACGAGTACAAAGTACGTAAATAGAGGGTTTTTTTTTGGGGGGGGGGCTTTCTAATTGCCGTGGATTTATCACAAATTGGCAAATGTAAACTTCACAGTAAACAAAGTTGAACTCTAAGAATGTTTTAACACCAATTGCGAGAAATGGAATTACAACACTGTATGGTTGAGAAGTATAGCTTCATCAAATTTAAGCTAGTCGCACGTTGCTATAATTTTGCTCACCAGTGGCACAGCGGTATGTCTGCGGACGTATAACAAATAGCCCGTTGTGTAGCTTTGTGCTTAATTACAAACAAACTAACTAACTATAATGTCTAGAGAATGAAACTGGTGTTCATGGCCTGGTGGTTAAGGCGCTCGACTTGCAGTCGGAGGCTCGCGGGTTCGAATTCCCGTCCCTCCAAACATGCTCGCCCTTTCAGCCGTGGGGCCGCTATATTGTGACTATCAATCCCACTATTGGTAAAAGAGTAGCCCAAGGGTTGGCGGTGGTGGTGTTGACTAGCTACCTTTTCTCTAGTCTATCACTGCTAAATTAAGGACGGCTAACGCAGATATCCCGCTTGTAGCTTTGCGCGAAATTCTAAACAAACTAAATCAGATTATGCTATTCTGTTCTCGACATGCCTATGGAGTCACCTTCACCACACATATAGACTTCTGTATAAATCTGGTTTTCGAAGCCGACTTAGTGGAAGCAGTCCATCTCAGAATATTATTTTAATCAAAATTGCTGTGTCGGGTAATATTGCTTAATCCTGACGTCAGATTGAGCAAAGTGGATAATAGAGCAAGTAGTTCCAAGAATACCACCGAATACTTAGCCTTATAAGAATGATGTGTGTTTATATGTGTGTGTACCGAACACATAGCACATCATACTTATAAGGTGTGTTTATATGTGTGTGGACCGGACACTTGACACATCATTCTTATAAGGTGTTTATATGTGTGTGCACCGAACACATAGCACATCATACTTATAAGGTGTGTGTATATATGCGTGTGTAAAAGCTTACTGTTGAATGAACTTAGCTGCAATGAAAATAATACTCGAGCAGTTATTAAACCCGATAACATGCAAGTTACCTTGTTGGAAACAAATTAGCGTGTTGTTCAAATACCATCTATTGCACCTTCATGCTAAAACGGTGATTCAGCGGTAAGCTTATGGGTTTATAACGCTATAAATCGCGTTCGATACCCGTGTGGAAACAGTGCAGATAGGCCATTGTGTAACTTTGTGCCTACAAATAAGCAACAAAGAAAAAGCCTAATCTATTCTCGCTTTCTTCGTGTACGTGTTGAATAGACACGTGGTCTAGGATATCGGGCTATACATAAATAATGAACTTGTGACTTACTGTTTCATGAACTATTCATTAGCCCTAACTCAACATGCAGAATATTTTATATCGTACCCGCACCCTACGTTATTCCATAGATTAATATGAAAATGAATCTTAAATTCAGACGCCAGTGGTTAGCAAATATGTTACACCGAATAGGTTCTTCTAAATGACTTGCCTGCGTAATTTAATAGGTTAATAACAAAATAAATCTCAATTTGAGCTATCAGTACTTCACGAGTCTGTCATGCTGAATAGGCTTAGTGACTTATTATGTAAATATCTAAACACGTGACTATGCCAGTAGCTTCCTCCCGTTCTTCAACGCTATCAGAAGCAAACGTACCATAAATGAAACCCCTGCTTATGCAATTTGATACGAAACCTCTCGAAGACCTCTGTGTACATTACTTTAGCTGGATTTTAGTGGGAACTTCTTCTTCCAATCTTGATCCTTAACAAAAAAGGCCCCCTGTGGGACATCGGTAAGTCTACGGATTTACATTAGTTAGATCAGGGGTTCGATTCCCCTCGGTGGATACAACAGATAGCCAGATGTGGCTTTGCTTTTAAACAACACACATACACACCCTGAAAAAAAAACTGGCTTCGTGTACATTACGCTACCTGGAATTTAATGGCAACATCCCTCCTCCTTCCTATCTTGATCCCTAACAAAAATGGAGCTGTTAAATTTGATCGAATTGTTTATTGTTTGTGTCTTTTTTAAGATTAGAAATGGATTTGATTTCGTTACTTGTGAGGTTACTTTTCAGGTTACCTGATGATGACAAAACCTTGTTGAAGCGTTGTACATTTGCTGTTATATTAAAGTTTTTCTTCATTACCCATTCAAGCCGTCTCCAGCCATTATTAGTCTCAAAGTGAGTTCCTCGTCATCGAATTTGTTTATTGTTTGTAAACAATAAAGAAGGGTTTGGATAAGACAAATATGCGACTTTAATTAATGCGGACTTTGGATAATAAGATGCACGAACTACCTTAATTGTTTTTAATTTCATTGAAACTCGTGTTTGTTTGTATATACTTTTATTTTGTTTTGAATCCAAACGTTTTCTTTACACAACTAATTGGAGACAAAACGAAGTGGTCTTGTACGTGAACACGCGATATAACTATCATATTTACGTGAAAACACGATAAACTGTGTGGTATATACGTGGAAAATGATGTAACTTTACGTGCTGTATACGTGAATACACGATTTAACAGTATTGTCTATGCGTGAAAACACGATCTAACATTATCTGGTCTACGAAAATGGAGACGTTCTGCATAATATTTTTACTTCAAACCCAAAATACATACTTTTAAAGCTGTGTCTGTAATGGCGTTCAGTAGCTGGTTCTCTTCTTAGTCTCTCTTTCCATTTCGATGAATACGTTTTCTCTCACTCATAATATAGCCTTTCTTAAAAACCTACTTTTAAAAGATTTTGTGTAGCCACTAACAATTGTTTTACAAAATTACTACTAACGGATTGTTTGTAGCTAATAATAATTTGTCTTGCAAACCTGCTTCTAAAAGATTGTTTTGATATCTTAATAATTTGTTTTAAAACTTACTTCTGAAATACTGTTTGTACAGATGAACAAGTTATTTTACAAACCTGCTTCTAAAAGATTGTTTTGATATCTTAATAATTTGTTTTAAAACTTACTTCTGAAATACTGTTTGCACATATGAACAAGTTGTTTCACAAACCTGCTTCTAAAAGATTGTTTTGATATCTTAATAATTTGTTTTAAAACTTACTTCTAAAATACTGTTTGCACATATGAACAAGTTGTTTTACAAACCTGCTTCTAAAGGATTGTTTGATATATTAATAATTTGTTTTAAAACTTACTTCTAAAATACTGTTTGTACAGATGAACAAGTTGTTTTACAAACGTACTTCTAAAGGATTGTTTTCAGATCTTAACAATTTATTTTAGAAATTCACTTCCAAAAGATTACTTTCAGTTTCTTTTACAACCATACTTTCAAAGAACTGTTTCAAGTCTTAGATTTTCAGGGTTTTTTTTACGAGCTGTCAGTTGTCTATGTCTCACTTAGATGGATTATAGCATGTATGTGCGTGCGTGTGGTGTCATTGTATTGGAAACTGGAATTCTTGTACGCTTGAATCGATCGTTTACGGTTAGAGTAATTTATCAACGCTTTTTCCGGAATAAAGATATTTGTGTTCACACATTAAAAACTTTGTGTATTTTTAACATTTGTTGTGCCAAATACAAGCAAAATCTAGACTTTGAAAGCATGTTGAAAACTAATGTAAAGTTTAAAGTATCCGAAGGAAAAGCAAGTGGCATAGCGGTATGTATGCGGACTTACAACGGTAGAATCCGGGTTTCGATACCCGTGGTGGTCAGAGCACAGATAACCCATTGTGTAGCTTTTTGCTTAACTTCAAACAAACTTGCCGAAGGAAAAACAAACAATAACTAGGATAATTGAAGTTTGGTGTTTATCTACAACTATAGCAAATAAATAATCAACATGAGCCTACAGTTAGAAAAGAAACACGAGATATGTGTTAAGAAAAAAATCGTGAAATCTGCTATAAGAACGGCCAGCTCTTAAAAAATTTATACAAGGTAAGTTGTAATTACCTGGTAGAAATAAGTTTTAACACCGAGTTGGTGACAAAAATAAAAATTGAACAACTTTATTAATGCATATAAATATCACTATTTTGAGTTAAGATTACTTTAGGATTATTCTTGTTCAACAGGCAGTTAAAAAACACTGAACAGTATCAGTTTATTTTTGGGGCTGGGCATGGCCTAGTGGTTAGTGAGCTCGAACTCTGAATTCGAGGCTTTGCGGTCCCCTTTGTTACAAAAATCGCGCTACGCACTTTGAAGCCGTGGGTGCGCGCTACAGGAGTAATGGTCAAATTCCACTATTTGGTCAGACAAGAGTTGGCGGTGGGTGCTGTTGACTAGCTGCCTTTCCTTTAACTTACCAGCTCAGACTTTAGAGACGTCTATGCGCAGATAGCCATTGTGTAGCTTTGCGTAACAAATCTGAAACTAGGAGATTATTCGAAGTATCTGTCATTGTGAAATTCTTTTCTGTGAAGAAGGAAAAATTGTCTAAAAAATAAATAATTTTTAATCAAACCAGGAAGACAGATGTAGTTCTTTTACTTTAGTGTGAGCATTACAGGATTTTAAAGTCCTGAGACTGACGTATATATCTCGATCAATTGGTTTACATTTTTTTAGTATTACGCCAATGTAAAGGAAGAGGGAAAATATCAATAAAAAAAAAGGACTCTGGATGTAAAATTAATATTTTAAAATCAGACGAGAAGAAAGCAACGCAATGTAAGTGCTGTTATTTTCAAGGCCTTAAAATAGCATATGAGCAGAGCTTCTATTAAAATCTAACTTAAATTACTAAAACTATAGATTTGCTTTAAATTTCGTGCAAAGCTACTTGAGGCATATCTATCTAGCTGTCCCTAATCTAACAGTGATAGACTAGAGGGAAGGTAGCTAGTCAACAGCACCCACCGCCAACTCTTGAGCTTCTCTTTTTACGAACGAATAGTGGAATTGACCGCCACATTATAATGCTCCCACGGACTAAAAAGGCAAGCATTTACGGTGACAAGATTCGAACCTGCGATGCGCAAATTGCGAGTAGAGTACCCTAACCACCAGGCAGGCGTTAGTGATTTTTCTGGTTCATGTATATTACTTAACGTAGCATGTCTTCATTGCTGCCTAGTAGTCGTTTCTTTTCATGTAGGAGACGTTGAAACGTTTCAATCCACTTCACAGTTGTTGTTGTATCTTTCTCCTACGTCCATTTCAACTTTGGTGAGGGTTGTGTATACTTTTTTGTTCTTTTTGGAAATATCACGTATTTGCATTTTACTGAAAATGGGAGCAATAGAAGGCTGTTACACAATTTGAATAAGAAAGATACCTTAGTTACTTGAATTTCAAAATAGAACCATCTACATTATTGATCTAACTTTTGTTCAAAAATGTTGTCATCTGTCCTGTTTTGATCTCTGGAATGGGGTTTATTATACACTTTCACCTACTTCCAAGTCTGATATTACACTTTCACCTACTTCCAAGTCTGACATTACACTTTCACCTACTTCCAAGTCTGACATTACACTTTCACCTACTTCCAAGTCTGACATTACACTTTCACCTACTTCCAAGGCTGACATTACACTTTCACCTATTTCCAAGGCTGACATTACACTTTCACCTATTTCCAAGGCTGACATTACACTTTCACCTATTTCCAAAGCTGACATTACACTTTCACCTATTTCCAAGGCTGACATTACACTTTCACCTACTTCTAAGACTGACATTACACTTTCACCTACTTCCAAGTCTGGCATTACACTTTCACCTACTTCCAAGTCTGGCATTACACTTTCACCTACTTCCAAGTCTGGCATTACACTTTCACCTACTTCCAAGTCTGACATTACACTTTCACCTACTTCCAAGTCTGACATTACACTTTCACCTACTTCCAAGTCTGGCATTACACTTTCACCTAATTCCAAGTCTGACATTACACTTTCACCTACTTCCAAGGCTGACATTACACTTTCACCTACTTCCAAGGCTGACATTACACTTTCACCTACTTCCAAGGCTGACATTACACTTTCACCTACTTCCGTCTGATTTTCAGCAGATATTTTTGTTATGAATAAAGTGTTAATTGTCTTGAAAATAAGTTAACAAATCATACTTGAACTTAATTACAACGATCTAAATAGTAGTGAAAAACCCTTCTCCATATTTTCTATGTAAGCCTTCATCGTAATTGGGAAGACGTTTGGTATTTGGAAATTCCGAGTTTGACAGACAGTATTACAGTTGTTTATCATCAAGTGCCGTACGATTAATTGATGTGCTATTCTACACAAATAACAATAGTTCAGAAAATGGTTCTCGTTACCACATATATGAAAATTATAAATTACTCTTAGCTCTGTTCGCTCGTAGCCTAGTGATTAGCGTGCCCAGCTACGATATCGTGTTCAATATGCTTCATTATAAATGTGACAGTCATTCCCGCCATTCGGTTAAGTGTAGATGCTAGTGGCTGGTTGATCTTCCTGTGGTTACCATAGGGATAGCTATGACAAGGGTTCTCTACCATAAGGATAGCTATGATAAGGGTTCTCTAGCCTGGTCGGGTATCATTAAGTTGAGATACCAATATATTTTCTCTGCCATCTTTTACCTTACAGCTTCTAAATAACCTGACACTTGTTGAAATCTTAGTTTTAGTACTATATTAAAACTTAATGTTTTGTATTTCCCTGTATAAGGTAAAGAGGGTGTTAAATCATGTTTGAAAAATTTTAGTGGTCCAGTAGCGTTTGGTTGAGTGTGGCCTAGTGGATAGCACACACTCGGACTGCTAATCCTAGGGCTCACGGTTTACGACCCGTTGACACATTCACGTGAACTTTCCATCTACTACTGTACATAGATCCAAAATCCTACTGATCTGAGAAACTGTTTTCAATTATGATACATGGATAGGCAGGTTATTTTATTTCCAGAAAAGTGTATCCCACTTTTCTGGCATACTATACTTAAGGTAGATATTTAGAGGATTGTGTGGTCTATCCAAGAGGCTAAGTCACCTTATTTACGCCTCCTTACTCTACATCTACTGTATACTACGTATTGAGACCCGCTTGGTCAGATTCCACACCTTTTCAGACTAATGTAGCCTCATGCTTCAGCCGCGGTAACTCCGGCATTAATATCTCACTTGTTCTTTCGATGCAGTCAAGTGTTCGTTGAGAAACGTCTCAGCTAGTTCTTGTCTGCTTTTAACGCAAACAAGATCATCTTGAGATGTTTATCCGTTTGCTTCTTGGTTCAGTGGAGTAATCTAATAGATTCTTTGATGACAACTTCTTTCTCGTGTGATTTTTTTTTTTCGTACTATGGTGCGTTATAAGAGTGATGGTCAAAATCCCTCTACTCGATTGCAGTAGCCCAAGAGGTGGCGATGGGTGCTATTTACTAGTTGTCTTCCGTCTAATATATCAGCTCGAAATTAAAGGACAGCTATCACAAATAGCTCTTTTGTAGCTTTGTGCAAACATCCGAAACAAACAAATAAAAAAACTGCCAAGTGAAGGAACCCTTGCATCTTTCATCCAAGGCCTACTTGACTGACTGGTTACGGCAGGATTATCTGTGTTATTCATCACATGGCGTCTTCTTGCTCCTGGGAAGATGCACCAATCGAGTTTGTTTTAGCAAAGAATCACCAATTTCGGATCCATTTCTTGTGTGGCCAATGTAGCAGGAAACCCCGCCAAGGAAAAAAAAAATGTTCAGCAAACCGATGAGAAAAGTTTCTATCGTTTTTTTTTTTTTCCTTTTGAGTGTATTATCAGATGTAAAGATCGAAAAGCTGCTTGGTCAGAAGTAATGAATCTATCTGATTGTTCTGGATAAGCATCCAGTTGTAACAATTATTATTAATTATGACTATATTTTTTATGTTATAAACTTCATGCAAAAGTTTTCTTTAAATTCAGTGGGGATAAAAAAAAAATACAAAATGCACCTAAATCACTAATATCGTGAAGAATACAAAAAAAAACCTAAATCACTAATGTCGTAAAGAATACAAAATGCACCTAAATCACTAATATCGTAAAGATTACAAAATGCACCTAAATCACTAATATCGTAAAGAATACAAAATGCACCTAAATCACTAATATCTTACAGAATACAAAATGCACCTAAATCACTAATATCTTACAGAATACAAAATTCACCTAAATCACTAATATCTTACAGAATACAAAATTCACTTAAATCACTAATATCTTAAATAATACAAAATGCACCTAAATCACTAATACCTTGCAGAATACAAAATGCACCTAAATCACTAATATCTTGCAGAATACAAAATCCACCTAAATCACTAATATCTTACAGAATACAAAATGCACCTAAATCACTAATACCTTACAGAATACAAAATGCAACTAAATCACTAATATCTTGCAGAATACAAAATGCACCTAAATCACTAATATCTTACAGAATACAAAATGCACCTAAATCACTAATACCTTACAGAATACAAAATGCACCTAAATCACTAATATCTTAAAGAATACAAAATGCACCCAAATCACTAATATCTTAAAGAATACAAAATGCACCCAAATCACTAATATCTTAAAGAATACAAAATGCACCTACATCACTAATATTTTCTTCAATTAACTTAAACCTTATCAACATAAGCTTGTCTTTTCAAAAACGCAAACTTTAATGTTAACGTTCAAATTACAAAACTGACAGAGATATTTTATAAGTAAATAAGGTTTCGACTAAATATTTAAATGAGTCGTACGGTTTCTGTTTTAAATATGACTGCTTCCCATTTGACTTATTTCCATTTCAATGTGTATTTGTATTTGTTTTTTTTTTCACTGTTTATGACAGGACTGGAATGTGGTATTCAAAATCACGCGGAATTTTGAAGCGGACGTCACAGGTAGATTGAAACCTGCTGTGAAGTATTGTAAAATAAACGCGTTGTGTTGTTCTAAAAAGTTATCAAAGTTGTAGCATAAACGTTTAATACCAGCAGGGAAGGGGGTAGGGCGGATTTGACGCATTCTCGTTTAGCAAATTTGCAGTGTGTGAAAAATTAACGAGCCGCAAATAGTGATATTGCCCTGGTTGTTAGTGATGTTGCCCGGGCTGGTCCTTTAATGCCAATCATCCCTGATACCCAGAGAAGTAAAATGAGTAACACAGATGTTTAAATTTAAAAAAAAATCAACATTTAGTGATACACAAAATACAGTAAAAACAAAAGTGTTTTACTTAATAATTTACTGTACAAAGATAAAATACTACGCCATCATCAGGAGTGTAGTATTGCGTCGAGTGTATGACACTGTTTCCAACTTCATTAGTAAATATTTATTGTGTTTGATTAAACATTATTATTTTTTCGTTAAACATCTGTGTTATTTAAAATCTAGCAAAGTGTCGTCTTAATCTTAATATATATTTTCAAAACACCGTGATCATCTTGTAATGTTGCAGATAAACATCTACTTTCTAATAATAGTCTACCATCAATCATAAAGAAAATTGTTTAACTATTATGCTAATCGATAATTTTAACTTATTATTTCAACACAAGTAGATAAGATTAGACGTATCTGACTATATATATTTATAATACGAAGTAAGGCACAAATTACTTTACAAGTGGTAGGATTTGTGCTAAAGAAGATATGATGAAATCAATAGAAAACAATTATTATTTGTTTCAAAGTAACAGCTGGAACTCAAAGCATGTTCTAAATGAAACAACTGTACAGTCGCTTTTGCTCCATCCCTGTTGAGCGTGCATTTATTAAGAGATCGTCTACGATATTTACTTGCTCATCAAAATTAATTAAAATCTTGTTTGTTCATTAATATTCTACATTGAACCAAAATAATGTATGGTACCTGAAATACTCACCAGGGGACGATAGAGACAGTGTTAATAAATAGATGGCCTTAACATGTTCTAATGGTATGTTTTGAAAATATATGTATAGCGACAGTGTTAATAAATAGATGACCTTAACACATTATAATGGTATGATTTAAAAATATATGTCTACGATAACACGAAATGGCCTGTATGTAAAGCACGAGGGCGTGGGTTGGACCTGTTGTAGAACTCTCGATTTCGGAGCTGGCGAGCCGGGTTCGAATCCGTTCGATACAACAACATATTTCCAGCAATTTAAGCTGTGATGCGTTATAAGAGTGACAGGCAGTCCATAACCGTGGATGGTGAGTGAAAGGATACCGCTTAGTGGCAGCCCTCCCTCTAGTCAGTAGCTCAGAATTGAGTACATCGGCAGAAAGGCCTAGAATCTTTGTCAACCGTGACCAAAACTGTTAAAAATACAACATCGAAAACTAGTAACAAGTAACATAAAGTGTTTCATATATATAGGGATGTATTTCATGAAAATGTTAGAAATTCGGATGACTGTTACTATCTACCATTTTTAATTTACGAGAGTTTAGTTTGAAACAAACTAATAAGGGGAAAAAAAAAAGATTAAACGGGACCTGTTATGACGTAACAATTTAAATTGTGACAACTGTTGACTTAATGTGAATGAATAAAGATTTAATAAAATACAATTGTTAAGGTCCCTAGTGGGGTTCGATTCCCCGCAGTGGACACAGCAGATAGCCCAATGTGGTTTTGCTTCTAACACAAACATTTATTAAGGTCCCCCAATGGGGTTCGATTCCTCGCGGTGGACACGGCAGATAGCCCTATGTGGCTTTACTTGTGACACAAACAAGCATTTGTTAAGTGACAAATTTACACACGTGATTAATATTAGTAATAATAATGTGGTATCTAGCTTGTATTATGTAGAACAAATTCTGTTTTGTACCAGACTACGTTTAAAAACAACGCATTAAGATGTGTCTCTATCATACTAGTGTGAATCATCCTAAGTTGTGAAACAAGAACATTTTATTTTTGCACCAAAGTAACCGGTTACCGTACATTTTATAGTAACTACAACCTGCAACAATCGTGTGCAGAGTTTCAAGCAAGACTTCCACTAATCTCAGGTTTACTTACCGGATTATTGTGAAAGAGTCGACACTTCTCCTCGGGCATAATAAAGAAATGTAACCATTTTCTTTTTCAGGTACATGGTTATTTTTTGTTTTGTTTGTTTTAAGTACAATGTTGCACATTTGGCCATCTGCGCTGTGGCAGCGGAAGGTATATAACCCCGAATTTCAATTTTATAGGTCCTGAGATTTACCTCTTAGCCAGCGGGTGAAAAATTGTTTAGGAAATACAAACTAATTAATATTAAAATCTGTATTTAATAACGAATTTCTGAGTTAAGCGGACCAATTGTGCAGCCCCTTAGTGGCACAGCGATATGTCTGCGGACTTACAACGCTAGAAACCGGGTTTTGATACCCGTGGTGGGCATAGCATTGTATAACATTGTGCTTAACTACAAACAAACAAAGCAACTGTGCAATTTTTGGATCAAAAATAGGATTCACAAGAGATCCGGAAATCTGGAAAAGTTGGAATGAAATATAGCGATCTGGAGGGCTTGTTCTGAGGAGTCGTCTACTGTGGCTTTTTGTATGGATATAGTGGCCGTAGTGATTTCTCTATCTCCCCAACTTTCTCTGCAACTAATATCCCGCCATGATCGCATCCACTTCTACTGCACTGGTTGTTATTGTTGTTGTTTCTAGCGGTATAAGTCCGCAGACGTACCGCTTGTAGAACAAGCGTTTTGCTGTCTCACACTAGCTTCGAATCTAATGTTTGACATCCATTAACCGAAGTATGTGCAAATCTTGACAGAAAAATCTCCTGGTTGTACTTTACAGTTTTCTATGATTACTGGCTTCAGGAAATCCTGATAGATATTGTTTTTACAATGACACCATGACCTTAGTCAAATTCAGTAAAAAAAATGTCTCTTCCAGTTATTTTCATTGTGGGGGATTGACGAACATTGTTGGATTCGTCATATAACAATGCATGTTCCGTAAAACTTGCAAGAGAGTTGGTCAAATACCCGGATATTATATGTCAACTCAGAGATTCGTTGTTAACTGACGATGAGGAATTCATGTTTTTCAACAGGAATAGTTCGCTTTATCCCGTGTTCAGCGCATACTGACTTGTGTTGCATTACATAAACAAGTTACATCAGAGTAGCAGAAAGTAACCACTCACTCATAATTCATCGGAAAGACGTTGCAGTTGTGGCTTTTTTTTTATTTGTATCTTATGTTTATGGCATAGCTATTAAGGTTATCTGCTGCCGTTTCCAATTTCAAACTACTGACCAGAGGGAAGACGGCCGGTAAGCAACATCCTATCACCCACCATTCGTGCTAAGGTATTGACTGTCACTCTTATAGCGCACCCACAGCTTAAAATGCGGAGAATAATTCATAATAAGTTTGAATCAAAGGGAATAGTTGTGGATCGATTCCCGTATAACGATAGAAGATAAGTTGTTTCTCATACTAATAGTATCTGTTATATAATATAATAATATTTTATGTGTAATCAATGCCTTTCCCATTAAGGCGGAGGACATGGTTAGTCATTCAATGTATATTATATGTTAATTTATTACGATTGTAACATTGGGAAATATCCAATAGACTATATATTTTAGTGTTTTTTTTTTTTAAAGAAGGGGTACCTCCGTTACTATAAATACCAATATGATAAAGTACTGTTAGTTCTTACTATATTGTTATACCGAAACTATCTTGCCACCCAATGAACAAGTGACACGTACCACTCAATACACTCTGCAAGAGAGCTAGGTGGTCATAAATAGAAGTAAGTAGAATATTATTACAGTAGAATCGTATTGTGAAGTATTGCAACCTGTCCTACTGTCCAGAGTTACTAGAGGTTCGATAATTGAAAATAAACAACAACATACATTTCACGTCGCCCAAAAATCCTGTTGAATTGTACAAATACTCATTTAACAAGTTTACAGTGACTTTTTCTTGATCCATTCAGAGTATGGATGTGGTACCTAAAACCGTACATAGTCTCGGAAACGCTCGCCACCGTTTTTCTTGGTACAGATCTCCTAAGAATATGGATGTGGTACCTAAAACCGTACATAGTCTCGGAAACGCTCGCCACCGTTTTTCTTGGTACAGATCTCCTAAGAATATGGATGTGGTACGTAAAACCGTACATAGTCTCAGTAATGCTCGCCACCGTTTTCTTGGTACAGATCCCTTAAGAATATGGATGTGGTACGTAAAACCGTACATAGTCTCAGTAATGCTCGCCACCGATTTTCTTGGTACAGATCTCCTAAGAATATGGATGTGGTACGTAAAACCGTACATAGTCTCACTAATGCTCGCCACCGTTTTTTTGGTACAGATCCCTTAAGAATATGGATGCGGTACGTAAAACCGTACTTAGTCTCAGAAATGCTCGCCACCGTTTTTCTTGGTACAGATCTCCTAAGAATATGGATGTGGTACGTAAAACCGTACATAGTCTCAGTAATGCTCGCCACCGTTTTTCTTGGTACGGATTCCCTAAGAATATTGATGTGGTACGTAAAACCGTACTTAGTCTCAGAAATGCTCGCCACCGTTTTTCTTGGTACAGATCCCCTAAGAACCGGAAACTTGACGAATATTATGCAGTGATGTGAGATACTTGACTCAGGGATGGCCGAATGTGGGTTTGAAAGTGAAAAACTTACTATGATTGCTCTAGCCAACTTTGATTGGACGCTACGGTGCATTCTTCACATTGGGCGTGGGGCATGCGAGTGAAGTGTCAGCACAACTAAATGCTTATGAATATCAAAAGATTGCACGTGCTTCCAGGCAGGAGAGTTATACATCATAGGCCTGGAACGTGTTCACTTAACATCTATGCCTTATTTCAGAGTTACACTATTCACATCTTGGATCGGCCCTCCTATAGCTCAGAACTTAACCCAATAGATAAATTACACTAAATACCTGTTAGAATAGGTGCAGTAAATCAAGCCACGAATAAGGCCACACTATCTTAGAGCACCAAGAACTTTTAAATAAATACACGTTCGCAAATACTTTTAGAGGGATAATATACATTAAATAGAGATGCATTTCTTCATGGGTAGGATGAAGAAGTCTAAGATATTTTAATCAAAGTTTCGAGTTTTTGTTTTCGAAGAACACTACTTAAAAGTGTTTTTATTCTTACATTTTCTTCTGGATGGTGAATGCATATATATCCAATTAAGTTGGATGTACTGGTTAGGCCTGGAAGAAATTACTAACAAGTTCGGTCGGTATGGGTCTAGGGCTCGAGACGTGATGCCGCTGAACCCGCTCCGCACGTTCAACTATGAGCACGTTATAAAAGTATTCAGGCAGAATGTTTCAATTTCTGTCTACTAACAGTTTCTTGGGATTTTATTTTACATTTGATTTTCTACAGCTGTAGTCTGTATGGATCCTTCTTATCACTTGGTAATAGTGTATATTGACTCGCCTCAGTGTTCGAGCAATCCAAGTAATAGCGTATATTGACTTGCCTCAGTGTTCGAGCGGTCCAAATATTAGTGTATATTGACTTGCCTCAGTGTTCGAGCAGTCCAAATATTAGTGTATATTGACTTGCCTCAGTGTTCGAGCAGTCCAAGTAATAGTGTATATTGAATTGCCTCAGTGTTCGATATTTGGACTGCTCGAACACTGAGGCAAGTCAATATACACTAATATTTGGACTGATTAGTGTATATTGACTTTACACTATTATTTGGACTGCTCGAACACTGAGGCAAGTCAATATACACTATTATTTGGACTGCTCGAACACTGAGGGACTTGGACTGCTCGAACACTGAGGCAAGTCAATAAATAGTGTATATTGAATTGCCTCAGTGTTCGAGCAGTCCAAATAATAGTGTATATTGACTAGCCTCAGTGTTCGAGCAGTCCAAGTAATAGTGTATATTGAATTGCCTCAGTGTTCGAGCAGTCCAAGTAATAGTGTATATTGACTTGCCTCAGTGTTCGAGCAGTCCAAGTAATAGTGTATATTGACTTGCCTCAGTGTTCCAAATAAATGTCTAATTTGTAGTATGTTTCTGAAGCCTAATTTTAGAAACATGACGCCACCATTTATTTACGTGTGTTTATAAACTTTTGATATTCCAGACTTCTTTTCACCAAAGGTAAAATTGAAAACATAATCTGTGACGTAGAGGACTAACACATAGACATAGAATTTTAAATCGCCAATGAGCAAATATAGCACCAAGCTTGTTTTTCTAATATCAGTAAACTGAAATCGTGAATGTCTATATAATAGAGAGTTTAGTAAGTACTACTGAGTGTTGAGAGTTTTGAGAAAAAGCGATAAATTATCTCAGTGTTCAGTGCTATCTATATATTTACATAGACGTCGGAACAGGGGGGGGGACATATTCAATACAAGTAGAAACAGCTACTTCAATAGGTTTACGATTTTCCCGACTTAAATTGAGTTTTTAGTCTTAAATAAGGATTTTCGGTATTTGTTTGTTTGTTGCTAAGCGCAAAGGTACACAATGGGTTGTCCATGCTGTGCCCTCCACGGATATTTAAAACCCGGTTTTTAGTGTTATGAACATTCAGATTTACCGCTGAGCCACGGGAGGGGGGGGGGAAGACAACTAACTGTAAAGAGTTGGAAAAGTCAAATAAAGAGTTTGAGGTACAAAATAGAAAGTCGTTTAAGTTGGTCATCAAACTGGTTATCAAAATAAACCCAGATTTTCACTCTGATTATGAAGCTGTGGTGAGGTAACAAGCACCAGAACCCCTCTAGTTTCTGCCTACTAAAGACAGGAACACTTTTCACGATCTTGATTCACAGTCAGTTTCCTCACCTACACACACATCCCACGTGACCAAAATGACTGTCAAGATGACGTGGCCGACTGGGGAAATTATGAAAGCAATACTGGGTGAAATATGGCTGTTGGCTTTGTAACAAGTAACTATCAGCTGTAACAGCTGTCACGTGCACTGTATATATAATTCATTTCAAATTTACTTTGTGTAATATTGATATTTTAAACTTCTATTTTTCCCAAAAGAGTCAATATCAAACTTTAATTTTTCTTACTGCATGCTTTTTTTTTGCTTTTAGTAAGCCTAGAAATTTGTATTCCCATTATCAATCTGCATAAATTTATATAGAGATAAAGTTGTCCACCAGCAAAGAATGGTGTGATTAAAATTACTAATATTATACATTCAGCTAATAAACAACATTTATGGATACTTCTTAATCCAAATGTCATTGGCCAAGTGGTTAGGGCGCTCGACTCGCAATCTGAGGGTCACACCAAACATGCTCGCCCTTTCAGCCGTGGGGGCGTTATAACGTTACGGCCAATCCCACTATTCGTTGGTAAAAGAGTAGCCCAAGAGTTAGCGGTGGGTGGTGATGACTAGCTGCCTTCCCTCTAGTTATTCACTGCTAAATTAGGGACGGCTAGCGCAGATAGCCCTCGTGTAGCTTTGCGCGAAATTCAAAAACAAACAAACGTTTAACGTTAATGTATTATCATTATTATGATATGAAAACCTACAGACATGATAATAACGTTGTATAGTTGTATCTACCATGGTAAAAACGTTGTAGATAGTTAAAAAATATCCCACGATAATAACGTTGTAATGTTTTATCTACCACGATAAAAACGTTGTAGATAGTTTAAAAATATCCCACGATAATAACGTTGTAATGTTTTATCTACTATGGTAAAAATGTTGTAGATAGTTTTAAAATATCCCACGATAATAACGTTGTATAGTTTTATCTACCATGGTAAAAACGTTGTAGATTGGTTAATTTTCCATGGTAACAGAAGTATGAATAGGTTGCATGAACAACTGTAAACAGAAGGACTTCTAGCTATGTAATAAGTTTCTTCTGTTGTTTTAATTCAAAACCCAAATATTAAAAAAATAAATAAAATAACTGGGAGAATGCGAAAGAACAATTGCAATACATTTAACTGGCATGGAAGTAATTAACCAGAAATATTATTATGGATTTTCTGATAATTTTTATCAGCTTTTGTTCAAGTAAAAAAAAAGGTCAAGCTTATTAACGTAATATTAGTATCTTTGAGCTGAAATATACAACATCAGTGGAAAAAATAGCACGCACAAAGAACGATTACAAAAAAGTAGAAACGATTGTAGTTCACAAACACGTGTTTCCTAGTATTAGAGGCGTGGATAGTTATTAATGAAATGTGAAAAGTGCCTAGAGAATTTATACCATCTATTTTCTCGTGTTTTGTTGGGATGGTTTTCTTCATTTCGTTTGGATAATACACCTATGATAAGCTAGTATTTTATCTACGTCTTTCGAACTTTAAATAACGTCTGTGATCTTTATCTTGAAAGTTATTACCCCCAAAGCTGTGACATTTTTTCACATGTAAAGAATAATGTAAAATTTAAGTAACTCCATTTTTTTTTAATTGGCAAGATTTCTTACGAATAAAAAATGAAGAAAGAGAAAAAAATTAGAGATCCAAACCAAGTCAAAATTATCTCTGGCTTGTAACTATATGTGTTTAAATTAATTCCCAATAAATTATCAATAAACACTTCCGAGTTAAACTGTTTCATCGTTATTACCCGTGGAAAAAAACAACAACTACTGTTGTACTGAAATATAATTCCATTATTTGTAACTTCTATACTCAATAAATTTCTTTCTCGCAGTTGTTCCTGCAAGAAAACATATAGATTTCGTGTTAACTATAAATTTATGTGCGTTCATTGCGAGTTGTTGTTTTGTCACTATTATTAAAATTTACTAAGGTATATTCTTTTTTGTATTAACCTTTTGCTGATTTTAAGTACATCAATTCAATTGATGTTTTAGCTTTTCTCTTAGCTTAAAAAAAATTCAAAGAATTTATGCCACTAATACAATAAATAGGAATCATTATTTTGTTGTTATTCCTTTTTTTAAGTTATTCTGATAAAAGTTTTTTTTTAATAAACATGTCAGTACTATTTTCTGTCTCCTGTTTTGTGAATTTTCATAATGGTTCTTGGAACTGGTCTACTCACACTGGCGTTACTTAAGAATTGTGTGCCTTCTCTCATTAACTTTGCATAGCGTTGTTATTATTATCATTTTTTAGAATAGCTTTTTAAAGGTAATTATCCGTCTGTTCTCTTAGTAAGGTTGAAAAAAAAACTATTAACATAGTTATTGAAGAAAGTCTGGTTTTTTCCTACTTTTTTGTTTGAAAGATCCTTTGTGGGTCCTGATTCAATGCCTTGCCGTCTCCTACATGTTGGCAGCTATGCCTAAATATCGCCTGATCCGGTTTCTTCAACCCATTCATTTGGCCCCATTTCTATGCGGCTTCAGCTGAAATGAGGCCATTAAATTTTACGAGTGTTCCATTCGTCATAATGGTGGGTATAATGACAGAGTCATCTAGAAATCAAGGCCACAGCTACGACGCCTGGTGAGGACGTGGAAGTCTGGCGTGTTGCTCAGACTGATAGCGCTTACTGCAAGTCGGAAATTAACATATCTTTTTCTTTTTTTTCTGAAACAGTGAAAGACGTTAAGCTTAATTCCAATTAGAACGAAAAGAACTTTATAAAAATTCATAGGCGCAAAGGAGAAATTTCTTGTTGTTAAAAAATTTGAATATGTAGAGAGGAAAAAAAAGGGTTAATTAACGATTGGAGTGAACAATAAATAACAACTTCCTCAAGTCGAACAAAAATAAAAATAATTAAAACATATATTTATATAAGTAA
>NW_013666493.1:168832-169841 GCF_000517525.1 Limulus polyphemus
GAAAAGGCAGTTAGTTAACAGCATTCACTTGTAACTCTTAGACTGGAGAAAAGGCGGTTAGTTAACAGCATTCACCTGTAACTCTTAGACTGGAGAAAAGGCGGTTAGTTAACACCATGCACCTGTAACTCTTAGACTGGAGAAAAGGCAGTTAGTTAACAGCATTCACCTGTAACTCTTAGACTGGAGAAAAGGCGGTTAGTTAACACCATTCACTTGTAACTCTTAGACTGGAGAAAAGGCAGTTAGTTAACAGCATTCACTTGTAACTCTTAGACTGGAGAAAAGGCGGTTAGTTAACAGCATTCACCTGTAACTCTTAGACTACTGTAATCGAATAGTTGGATTTGATTGTTAAACTTATAATTGTAGCCACGGCAATGGGATGCGAACCATGAATCCAAAGATTTACACACTAACCACTAAAGGCACGCTCGGCAGAGATTCAGTATTTGGTATAGGAATAATCAGTGCCTCTATTTAGGCTAAAACAGTAAGTCAAACCTAAGTTTCAAATATTTCGTTCCCCCAAGCGTATGATTTTTCGTTAACAAGGGGGAACGAAGTTTATGTTTGTTCTAACAATAGGAACTCCCTTTGTTCCTCTTCAATTCGAGCACCGCGCTCAACACTGGGCGTAAAAAGACTATTACGGACAATCTCTACCTCACGTCTTCTATTCTATATGATTAGATGAACTACATACCAGATGTTTTTTTTTTTATTCCAACATTAATTACTACTGACGTTTTTCCTTGTTTGAATAACGCAAAATTGCCTATTGGTTAATAAACACCCGCTGAAAGAACTTAGTTACCTCAAAGAACGTGTTATAGCATACAACATGACAGAAAAATATTTCAAACCAAACTAATTATCGAATAGACTAACACTCGAAATGTCTTTATCTGAATAAAGGTGACGTGTAAGAATATGTTATACCCATTTACTTGTAGAAGAGACCAACACTCGAAATGTCTTTATCTGAATAAAGGTGACGTGTAAGAAT
>NW_013666493.1:170841-174750 GCF_000517525.1 Limulus polyphemus
ATGACGTGTAAGAATATGTTATAGCCATTTACTTGTAGAAGAGACCAACAGTAGAAATGTCTTTATCTGAATAAAGGTGACGTGTAAGAATATGTTATACCCATTTACTTGTAGAAGAGACCAACACTAGAAATGTCTTTATTTGAATTAAGGTGGCGTGTAAGAATATGTTATACCCATTTACTTGTAGAAGAGATCAACACTAGAAATGTCTTTATTTGAATAAAGGTGACGTGTAAGAATATGTTATACCCATTTACTTGTAGAGGAGATCAACACTAGAAATGTCGTTATCTGAATAAAAATGACGTGTAAGAATATATTATACCCATTTACTTGTAGACGAGACCAACACTAGAATTGTGTTTATCTGAATAAAGGTGACGTGTAAGAATATGTTATACCCATTTACTTGTAGACGAGATCAACACTAGAAATGTCGTTATCTGAATAAAAATGACGTGTAAGAATATGTTATAGCCATTTACTTGTAGAAGAAACCAACAGTTGAAATGTCTTTATCTGAATAAAGGTGACATGTAAGAATATGTTATACCCATTTACTTGTAGAAGAGACCAACACTAGAAATGTCTTTATTTGAATTAAGGTGGCGTGTAAGAATATGTTATACCCATTTACTTGTAGAAGAGATCAACACTAGAAATGTCTTTATTTGAATAAAGGTGACGTGTAAGAATATGTTATACCCATTTACTTGTAGAAGAGACCAACACTAGAAATGTCTTTATTTGAATAAAGGTGACGTGTAAGAATATGTTATACCCATTTACTTGTAGAAGAGACCAACAGTAGAAATGACTTTATCTGAATAAAGGTGACGTGTAAGAATATGTTATACCCATTTACTTGTAGACGAGACCAACACTAGAAATGTCTTTAGCACAATTAAGGTGTATTTTTGTGGACGTAAAATTGATCCACATCAGGTAACTTGTATTACTAACTTCAACCTACCGCAGATAGATGATATGTCGTCAGTAACATATAGCTGAGCCATGTGTTAGTTTTTATAACAGACGAAGGATCACATTACCAGATAGTATATTCCGTGATCGAGCTAGACATAACTTGCCAATCGCGTGATGTATTTGTTCTCTGGGCATGTGTAGGTATTCAAAAAATGTTATTCACTAGTCTCAGTAAATACTTATACCGTCAATTGGTGTTTCCTTTTTTGAACTTGAAAGAAGTTTTGGACGTGATTGTATGGTTTTAAGTGCATTTTTGGCCTAAGTTTGGTGAGAGAATAGACTGCTGAAATTGTGTAAACTAAAAAAATTCAAAGAATCCGATATATGGCCAAGCTAATTAACGAACCATTTTCTTTCGTCTGTGACCCTGAACAGAGTCGCTTTTATAGAAACTTTGTATTTCACATGACCTTGGTGATCAAGAGTTAAGGCTCAAATTTTAAAGATCATTAGTTAGTTGTCTTCTTCTGTCGCCATGTTTTTGATCAGATAAAACATCTTGGTAATTTTAGATATCGGTAAAAGTTTAGGTAGAACTTAAAAAAGGGTGGGTGGGTGGGTAAAGATCAGTTTCATTTGGCATAATTATATTACTATGAGAGGGGGCTTGTTTACGAAGACAAAAATAAAAAGTATGGTCGGCTTTATTATATGAACACATTAGTATGATTGGGTGTGCTGTGTGAACACATTAGTAAATCATGGCTCTGTGTGAAAAAGTGCGACTTGCCAATATGGCAAGGATCGTGGATCGAGCGTAGCTCAGTAGTTAGCGTGCCTGGGTTGTGAATACGGAAATTCATTATTCGCATCTCGTTTTGGGGGAAAAGGGGGGGGGGTTGAGACCGCGGGTGCGCTACAAGAGGGACAGTTAAATCTCAATATTCGATCAGTCTAGTGTAGCCCTAGAACTGAAAGTAGATGCTTTTGACTATCTGCCTGCCTTCTAGTCTATCAGGTAGATGCTGTTGACTATCTGCCTGCCTTCTAGTCTATCAGGTATATGCCTTCCGTTTATTCTGTCAGGTAGATGCTGTTGACTATATGCCTTTCTTCTAGTTTATCACTTAGATGCTGTTGACTATCTGCCTTCCGTCTAGTCTATCAGGTAGATGCTGTTGACTATCTGCCTGCCTTCTAGTCTATCAGTTAGATGCTGTTGACTATCTGCCTGCCTTCTAGTCTATCAGGTAGATGCTGTTGACTATCTGCCTGCCTTCTAGTCTATCAGGTATATGCCTTCCGTTTAGTCTGTCAGGTGGATGCTGTTGACTATATGCCTTTCTTCTAGTTTATCAGTTAGATGCTGTTGACTATCTGCCTTCCGTCTAGTCTATCAGGTAGATGCTGTTGACTATCTGCCTGCCTTCTAGTCTATCAGTTAGATGCTGTTGACTATCTGCCTGCCTTCTAGTCTATCAGGTAGATGCTGTTGACTATCTGCCTTCCGTCTACTCTATCAGGTAGATGCTGTTGACTATCTGCCTGTCTTCTAGTCTATCAGATCAAAATAGGGACGGCTATTCGCAGATAACCCTCGAATAGCTTTGCGCGAACATTTTTAAGATTCAAGCAAGTATCGTAGTCTTTATAGTTTGAAGTTTCGGTGTGTCTCCTTTGTGAGGGCGGAGCTGACCTCTATAACATAACAAAGTAAATCAGAAAGACGTAGGCGTTAACCTAAAAGGATTCAGCCCCATATGGGTGTGGTCACCACAAACTATCGTATATACATCACATCAATGGGGAGGATAAAGTCGTGATCAGATTTTCAACCAAACACACTAGTGTAAATCAAGTTTAGGCTACTGACTCACCGGTACTGAACGGTCAATTTTAATTTGTAGAAAAGAATAAAACTGATGTTATTATTATTTTTTGTGGGCTTACATAGGAATATATGTTAGTAGAGTTTCTGAAAACCTAAACTAGTTCATTGAAAGTGATTTGAGAGACAAAAGTTATTTTTGGTCCTTGTTGGTAAGGCAATACTTTATTTTGTTTAAAAGTTGGTACACGTGTAGTGTGTTTATTTAAGCATTGTCAGTCCATGTTCGCAGAACTTAGTTTTAAAGTGTTTACATAAGCACTGCCAGTCCATATTCGCAGAACTTACAGTTTTAAACTGTTTCCATAAGCACTGCCAGTCCATATTAGCAAAAGTTAGTTTTAAAGTGTTTACATAAGCACTGCCAGTCCATATTAGCAGAAGTTAGTTTTCAACTGTTTACATAAGCACTGCCAGTCCATATTAGCAGAAGTTAGTTTTAAACTGTTTATATAAGCACTGCCAGCCCATCTTCGCAAAACTTGCAGTTTTAAAGTGTTTACATAAGCACTTCCAGTCCATATTAGCAGAACTTGCAGTTTTAAAGTGTTTACATAAGCACTTCCAGTCCATATTAGCAGAACTTACAGTTTTAAAGTGTTTACATAAGCACTTCCAGTCCATCTTTCTATGACACTTATCCTTGCTGGAAAACGAGCAAATCAAGTGAGAAGACCCATCTTAAACTGCTAAAGTCCGAAGGAGAAACAATGAAATAAATATATTCACACAAAAAAGTACAGTTACTGTACAGTTACAGTAAAGTTACAGTTACAGTATACGTGTCAACCGTACATACAAAATGTATTTTCATGTTTTTCTTTTCATTCGTAAAAGAATATAAAACTTATTGAATAATAAAAAAAAAACTGAAATATTTCCATTCATCAGATACACAGTTGGAATTAGACAAATGATACTTAACTGTAGGTCATCTTTTTTCATATTAATGTCTTCTTCTGCCACTAGGTTGTTCGCTGAATGCTTATGTCCTTTATTGATTCATCAAATGCATCGAACACCCGTTTAAGAAATTGTGATTTACTTTAAATTTCGTTAAGTTCCTATTATTAAATAGAACAGCAAAA
>NW_013666493.1:175750-177277 GCF_000517525.1 Limulus polyphemus
GTATAGATAAGGTTTCTCTCAACGACACCAACTTTGGAAATAACTAACGAAAACAGTTGTAGTATTACTAACGTTTTGCGAATCCATTTACACTACCAATATGTCCATACCTTAGGTATAATATTAATTTTCTCTCTCCTTCATTAAGGAGAAACGTGCAGTATTCATGCGAGTACTGACAACTAAGTGCATTAAGCAAAATTACGTACCGACCCTTTCACAAAACACCATTTATCTAATGTGGCTTCATTTACTAGTTACCGTGACGGAAAACAAGTGAGTGCACTTTGGGAAATTACATTTCATTGGTGAAGGACGTTTCTGGAATAAGCCATATCAAAATTACATCATTTCAAGATAGCCCCGTGATTTTGAAATATTTATGTGATGTACGGGGGTCGGGACAAAGTAAGGTAAGGCAGCTCGATGATTTTAATTTCCTCTTTCCAACTTTAACCGCTTACTTCTCGGGATGAAGTCGAAAACGTCGTCTTAAGAGTCGGGAATAAAACGTCCATAGAAAACTCAGTCGACAACGTATTTGAATATTACACACCCTCCCCTTTCAGCCGTGTGAGCGTTATAATGTGAGGTCAATTCTACTATTCGTCGGTAAAGAATAGCCCAAGAGTTGGCGGTGGGTGGTGCTATCTAGCTAGCTCCTTTCCCTCTAGTCTATCAATTCTAAATTAGGGATGGCTAGCGCAGATAGCCCTAGAATAGCTTTACGCGAAATTTAAACAAACAAAACTTTTTTAAACACGTTTTATGAAGACTGATGATTCCCAGCTTGTTTGTCGTCGCGAGAAAAGCTTTGTCGATAGCTTCCCCAAAGATATGTCAAAATTCCTCGGCATCCCAGATTATACACAGTACGTTTTTATCCTGTGTCGTTGTTTTTTGTTTTTTTTGCCTTTTTATTTGACATTGGTTGAGGGGGAGGGGGTTAAACTTCTAACATTAAGTTAACATGATTTTAGTTTTAACTTTTAAACATATTCGTGTGCCTCAGAATGAATAACGGAAACCTCCCTACTTGGTGTTCTTAAGTTGGCTCGTGCTCAAACAGAAACTTTGACGACAAACTCGGCCTTCTTTCACCGACTTTCTCTCTCTTGTGCTTGAATGATTTGTCTTCATGAGCCGGCCCGTCACTGCAGTTTCCGGCAGGTCTGGCATGCGACAACGTTGTCCATCACCTTACGTCGACTAAGTACATACCACACATAGAACTTAGTCTGACATAAACTTAGGCTAACAGTGGGATGATACTTTAAAATGGCAATATTTTGCTTTTAAGTAGGTTTGTTCACTTTTAGTTTATATGGTACAGGCTGAAGTACAGTAACTGTTTAACTTTATATGGTACGTCAGTAGAACGGTAAATGTTTAACTTTATATGGTACATCAGTAGAACGGTAAATGTTTAACTTTATATGGTACATCAGTAGAACAGTAAATGTTTAACGTTATATGGTACATCAGTAGAACAGTAAATGTTTAACGTTATATGGTACATCAGTAGAA
>NW_013666493.1:178236-180984 GCF_000517525.1 Limulus polyphemus
AGTCCTACTAATGTTACTTTACTTCACATACACACAAACAACCCAATCCTACTGATGTTACTTTACTTCACATACACACAAACAACCCAATCCTACTGATGTTACTTTACTTCACATACACACAAATAGCCCAATCCTACTAATGTTACTTTACTTCACATACACACAATCAACCCAATCCTACTGATGTTACTTTACTTCACATACACACAAACAACCCAATCCTACTAATGTTACTTGACTTCACATACACACAAATAGCCCAATCTACTAATGTTACTTTACTTCACATACACACAATCAACCCAATCCTACTAATGTTACTTTACTCACATACACACAAACAACCCAATCCTACTAATGTTACTTGACTTCACATACACACAAATAGCCCAGTCCTACTAATGTTACTTCAGTAAAGTAATACACTAAATTATAGCATACGTAAAATAAAATCATGTTTCGTATTGTTTGTTTCATGTAATGTTACGGTGGTGGTTTGGGGTGGGTGTGTCTTCCCAATAGTTACAGTTGTGTGTTACCAAACGGGCTCCTAGGTCCCAAGAGAGTTAATTTTGTGTACATTACAAGTAGACCTTTCGTGTATACTAAATGCTTATAATTTTACAAAAGGATTAATCATGACTAAAGTGTTTTACATATAGCCAGCACCTAGTGAGAGAGAAGACGCATAGGATTTAAATTGTGGGGAAGAATTACATTTGTTTGTGGATACCATCGCATTTTTATATTTCATGTTTGTGACACAGACATTCGTATTTATGGTATGATAAAAGTAGCAATTCCATCTTTATTCTGTCGAAAAAATAGGACAATAGGATGAGAATGTCACTTTTTAGTGATTTCTTTTGACTACCTATGGAGTTAGAGTTAAAACTACTAAAGGTCTGGTTCTAAGTTTGTTTTATGAAATCTTCCACTGATAATAAGGCTGACCTGTTCAAGCACGTGTTATATGCACAACAGTACCTAAAGGAGGAACGTGCACTTTCTCTTCCAACTGGCTTGTAATGTAATTTCGCGAAATGTCATCTGAAGATGAGAGGAGCATTCAGTTTCCTCTGATGTCAGTAGAATTGAAACGAGCTTACAGTTTTCTTCTGATGTCAGTAGAATTAAAAAGAGCATACAGTTTTCTTCTGATGTCAATAGAATTAAAAAGAGCATACAGTTTTCTTCTGATGTCAGTAGAATTAAAAAGAGCATACAGTTTTCTTCTGATGTCAATAGAATTAAAAAGAGCATACAGTTTTCTTCTGACGTCAGTAGAATTGAAACGAGCTTACAGTTTTCCTCTGATGTCAGTAGAATTAAAAAGAGCATGTAGTTTTCCTCTGACGTCAGTAGAATTGAAACTAGCTTACAGCTTTCCTCTGATGTCAGTAGAACTGAGACGAGCATGTAGTTTTCATCTGATGTCAGTAGAATTGAGACGTCAGCTGTGTGATAAACCTTGTTTTGGAAGTTGTTTGAAACTGAGTAGAAGGATATTTGTTACTGACATCGTACACCAATGATAAAACTGGCACTGTGCAAACATTAATAATCAGCAATCTGTATTAAGTGTTTATCACGTCTTTTTCCCACAATGCATCTCATCACGCCTCGATTTTCTCTCCTGCTCAGATAAAGAGGGCGCTTCTGCAAGTCGCATGATTCGATCGATCCATCTGTGATTCATCCCTTATTTGCAGAACAAAGAAAAACAGATGAATCTGGGTTTTGTTAGTAAACGAGATACACTGCAAATAGAAACAATCTTAGGTGTTACACTGTAATTCGAAGTATTTTTTTAAAACTTTTAAAATTTGTTTTGTGCCAAAATTTCGTTGGTGCAGAATTTATAGCATAATACTCAAACTTTATTTTTATCGTAGATATATTATAAGAGTGACAGTCAATCACTTAGCGTGGATGGTAGGGTGCAACATGCTGGCTGCCGTTTCTCTGATAAGTAGTTCAAAATTCGGGATGGTGGAAGACAGCCTAAGTAGCTTTGACATAAATACAGAACGTGCTTTTTTTTATTTCGTTTACGGAGATTTTATCATATTTCTGTTAAATCCTACGAAAGGCCGGAAATACGTTAACAAATATTATTTAGTCTATATATACTTCGAACTCTTATGCCTGTATGTATATTGAGCAACGTCTCTTGTCAACAGTTTTTTCGTTTTTGTTTTTGCACCAGTGTAAATATATAAATGATACCAGGTGAAAGCTTTTGATTGCTTCTTTAATTAGGATAAGTACAATATAAAATTTAAATTTTATAAAGACAAGGGGGATCGATATAATATACACAACCTAGCTAGTTATATTAATACAGAAAGTTGTAATGCTACAAAATGTATTGAAACAATAAAGTCACTTTAATTATGTTAGCCTGAGCCATAGTAAGAATATTTTTTTAAGTAACTCAGTTTTTGTAGTTTTGACTTTTTTTTCTTTCAATACTTTTTGTAGCATTAAAACTTTCTATATTTCCATAGCTATCAAGGTTACGTATGTGTCGATCCGTACTTGTCTTTATAAAATTTAAAGCATTTTTATTTTCCTTATTATTTCCTTTTTATTACCTATATTTTTATACGTCAGCAATACCAAGCGTGAGGCCCGTGAATACCCTATTCGATATTACTCATCAGGACTTTTACCAACCTACCCTCAAGTCTAGTTATATGCCTCATCCGTTATATATATATATATATATATATATATATATAT
>NW_013666493.1:181641-201041 GCF_000517525.1 Limulus polyphemus
TATATATATATATATATATATATATATATATCCTTTTAGGTACAAGAAAGGAATCATTGGGACCTCAGACGGAAGAGTTCTATGAAAGAATTACAGAGATAAAGTTCGTCATTTTTTCTGTACGATTGTCTGGAAAAGTCACTTACTTACTTACTTAGATAAAAATTCGTTGAAATAGGGAAATTTTGATTCACTCCACAAACACGTATATAGTTAGGCGGCTTTATAAGTACAATAAACTTTAGTTTTGTTCAACCAATTCTGTGAAATAGTCATTGTTGATATTCATTCATTTTAAAGTGGATTTTATACGGGCTATTTTTATGGCCGCCATTTTGTTTCGTCACGATTAAGTACTACCGTACTTAATCATTCAAAGGAATTTTAATGTAAGCTTAAACTATAAATTAGGGATGGCTAGCACGGATATCACTCGTGTAGCTTTGCGGTCGATCACTGCTAAATTAGGGATGGCTAGCGCGGATATCTCTCATGTAGCTTTGCAGTCGATCACTGCTATATTAGGGATGGCTAGCGCGAATAGTTCTCGTGTAGCTTTGCGCGAAATTGAAAACAAACAATCGAAGCAAGAGGTGGAACCATAAACTTATGAGATAAAAATATTTATATGAGAAATTGGTCTAGCAGATTTTCTCTCGTTGCTAACAAAAGATGTCAATTTCTGTACGATTGAATCACGGTCTGTGGGGTTTAAAATGTTTCCCATAGTGAAGTATAGCTTTGATTTGTTTCACGTGTAAGCTTAGGCCTAGAGAAATGATGATGTTTCCCAGAAAAACTACAGAAGGCGGGAAGGGTATCTGTTTATTTTATTTATTTTTTGTTAAGCCAAAGCTATGCAATGAGCTATCTGTGCTCTGCCCACCGCTGATTTCGAAATCCGATTTTTAGCGTTATAAGCCCTGAAACTTATCGCTGATGCACCAAAGGGCTTGAAGGTTGCACTTCTTGAAATTCAAAGTATCGTTATTAAAGAAACTAGTTAGGCATGATTGTATTTTCCAGTTCCTGGATTTCGCCACTCTGCTTACAAAAGTATGTAAAGAACAACATTACCAGTTACTAGTTTTACGTTTGAATTTAAAGTATAAGTAGCTGTCTCGCCAATAGGAAACAATAATTAAAATGGAGGTCCGAATATCATTGTCACCCCACCCCACCCCCCTAGGATTCTGCTGTCAACGATTTTTTTATTTAGTTTTTTCTATAGTCGTAATGTACGAAACTCGTTTAATATTTTATTGATTCTCAGACAATTTTTTTCCCTTTAATACTCCCCCCCCCCTTTTTTTTTCTACATTCCGACGTGCCTGTAAAATGTAACAAAAATAGGGGAATGGGAAAGTTTCTAGCCTGGTTGTTTTTTTCTTTTGTAACGTTATAGAAGAAAAAGTATTTCATCTATTTTCATTTGTACTTGTACTCTGTAGACTTGTTTCACGTATCTTAGAACGAATTCCCTCTGTAATTACAGGGGTTGTGAGTGTCTTCTTATTTTTTTCATCGTTTTTAAAGAAGGGAATTATGCCTCTCAACCTCGAGGTATTTCGTTATTCTTTAATACGATATTAAAAAGCCTTGTCTGAGCTTTAAAGAAATGGTACATTCAAACTTTGATAAACTTATTTAGAACGTTCTGGGAGTTTTTTAAGTTACGCTTACGACAAGTGTAATCGCATTGTCAGTGATAGATACATTTAGTAAAGCTTTTATATTAGGATCTTGTAGGTCGTACATTATTTAAGTAATCCCGTTCATAGATTCTATTATCAGGAAGGAAAAAAAATAATGTACTTTTGGGGTTTCGAGACAAATACTAACGTCTTGTTCTTTTATCTTACAAACAAACCCACTAATCTTTAAGACAGTTTGTCTTTATCTTTTTACAGGATATGTTTTTTTTTGTTGTTGTTTATTTGAACAAGCCTTTTGTATTATTTTTATTTCACTTAACACTAGAAAAAATTGTTCTATGAACTTCAATGATTGACGACATATTAAATTTAACGCGTAAATATATCGTATATTTTTCTAATATAAAGCTTCATTTCTGTTTGTATTGTGTCTATCTGATGAAATGAGTGAACAATGTGATATTCAAACCAGTTTTCTTCGCGCAGACGTAGAAGAATAGAATAACAAATTCGTAGCTCACATTTTGATTAATATCAGGTTTTAATTGTATCTGTTTTATTTTTCTTTCCTTCGTCGTATCTCGCGGGGCCTCACTTGTAGAAAATGCCATAATACTGATCCCTTAGTTACTACACATTAAGACTAACTTGTCTTTATGTAGAAACAGCCATAATACTGATCCCTCAGTTACTACACATTAAGTCTAACTTGTCTTTAAGTAGAAACAGCCATAATACTGATCCCTTAGTTATTACACATTTAGTCTAACTTGTCTTTATGTAGAAACTGCCACAATACTGATCCCTTATTTACTACACATTAAGTGTAACTTGTCTTTATGTAGAAACTGCCACAATACTGATCCATTAGTTACTATACATTAAGTCTAACTTGTCTTTATGTAGAAACTGCCATAATACTGATCCCTTAGTTACTACACATTAAGACTAACTTGTCTTTATGTAGAAACTGCCACAATACTGATCCCTTATTTACTACACATTAAGTGTAACTTGTCTTTATGTAAAAACTGCCACAATACTGATTCTTTAGTTACTACACATTAAATCTAACTTGTCTTTATGTAGAAACAGCCATAATACTGATCCCTTAGTTACTACACATTAAGACTAACTTGTCTTTATGTAGAAACTGCTACAATACTGATCCCTTATTTACTACACATTAAGTGTAACTTGTCTTTATGTAAAAACTGCCACAATACTGATTCTTTAGTTACTACACATTAAGTCTAACTTGTCTTTATGTAGAAACAGCCATAATACTGATCTCTTAGTTACTACACATTAAGTCTAACTTGTCTTTATGTAGAAACTGCCATAATACTGATCCTTTAGTTACTACACATTAAGTCTAACTTGTCTTTATGTAGAAACAGCCATAATACTGATCCCTTAGTTACTACACATTAAGTCTAACTTGTCTTTATGTAGAAACTGCCATAATACTGATCCCTTAGTTATTACACATTTAGTCTAACTTGTCTTTATGTAGAAAGTGCCACAATACTGATCCCTTAGTTACTACACATTAAGTCTAACTTGTCTTTATGTAGAAACTGCCATAATACTGATCCCTTAGTTATTACACATTTAGTCTAACTTGTCTTTATGTAGAAACTGCCACAATACTGATCCCTTAGTTACTACACATTAAGTCTAACTTGTCTTTATGTAGAAACTGCCATAATACCGATTCCTTAGTCACTACACATTAAGTCTAACTTGTCTTTATGTAGAAATTGACTTGCAGAACAGCTCATATAAAAAACATGGATTGGATAACCTGTTTATCAAGCATTCAAGGTAGTGAAATCAACTATCAGTGTCACCAATAACGCTTATCATACTTTTTACTGAATTATCCTGTTATTGTCACATGGGTCATATATGACACATACCATCTGAACGGCTCCTGTTATTGTCACATGGGTCATATATGACACATACCATCTGAACGGCTCCTGTTGTTGTCACATGGGTCATATATGACACATACCATCTGAACAGCTCCTGTTATTGTCACATGGGTCATATATGACACATACCATCTGAACAGCTCCTGTTATTGTCACATGGGTCATATATGACACATACAATCTGAACAGTGTTTACTCGTAGTTATCCGCACAAACTGGAGATATTCGGCACACATCCGGTAGTGGAAATTTGTCACATATTTTGCATTTAAAACACCAAATGAATACTTTCTGAATAACTTTAATTTTTTTCTATCATTAGATTGATTTTGGTCCCAAAATATGTAAAAGCGTACTTAGTATATTGGCCATATAGTGTAGTTATTTAAATTAATATCCAATTTTGAATTCTTTCCTTACGAATACCCCGCAGAAGAGTAATGTATGGATTAGACTAAATAAAACAATTAGAGACTGTAAAAAGTAAAGTGGTCAACATCTATATGGGCTGTGTAGTTGTGTCTTCTGCAAAAAAAACACCCCTCCAAAAATGCAATAGTTCATGATAGCTCAATATGTTCAAAGTACCTTTTCAAGGGTTGATACACCATATTAAAAGCTGGTTCTTTCGACAACCATCTGTCTCCAAAGAAGACAAGTCAACCTCACCAGGATGCTAGTTTTATCATTACATTTTTTTAGTGTAATAGTAAAATTGTTTTATTGCAAAATGGACTAAGATGCAAATGGGATTCAAAACTTGGATTAACAAGATGAGGTCGCTTTTGTCAGTTTGCTTCTAATTCTCACTTATAAATAAGGCTGTACGCAGGTGTTGTATAGAGTACTCCATACAGTCGCCATACCTATTTTCCCATGGAAAACATTTTAGACGATTAAATATGAAACGGGCCGGACGTGGACCATTGGTTAGTGTGGCCGAAATGTGAATCTTAGAGAATTCATTTTCGTAAAATACGCGATCGGAGTATCCCAAGAGTTGGCGGCGTATCAGTCGAAAATTATGGATGGATATACGTGTAACCCTGTATGATAATTCTAAAACAACAACATTGTTTACAAATGGTTACGAAACACTACCGTGTGGTGCCATCTACAGGGGTAACAGTTCACCCACCCCTTCTCCTTTTTTTTTCTTTTTATGTTTATTGCACAAAATACGTGAAATTATATCATATGCGCTTCCTTCACGCTTACACACGTATTTTAATGATATAGTTTTAGATCTTGTGTTAGTTTGTAATTACAAGCACTCGATAATGCGACATCTATCGGAGAGTCGGGGAATTCAGTTTCAGATTTAAGAGGGACGGACAGTATGTTTCCAAGCACTCATGTTATCAGTGTATTTTATCATAAGTTATCCTTTTTTGTTCCTATGTATCTCGCAAGTGTGTACATTTACAACCTTGTGTGAAATTCCATATTTATTACACCTATCTTTGTGAAATTAGACCGTTCCCCCAATTTTTCTTCTTGGTAAGTCGTTGCATGATCCTAGGGCACTCGACTCGCAATCAATGAGTCGCGGGTTCGAATCCTGTCACCGAACACGCTCATACTTTTAAGCCACTGGGGCGTTATAATGTGATGTGCAATTGATAAAGAGTAGTCCAAGAGTTGGTGGTGGGTGGTATTAATTAACTACCTTCCTTTTAATCTGTCACTTCTAAATTATGGATAACTAATGCAGATAGTCCTTGAGTAGCTCTGCGCGAAAGTTTACAAACAATTAAACAATCTTATTAATAATAATAACTATTGTATAGCCACAGGTATACTTTCATTCTCATAGCTCATTGGTTGTATAAATTGATTTTTTGTTTTATTTGTAAAATTATATATATTTGCTGGTTTTCGCAGATAATGCGCCATCTTGTTTCTGGCCGTCAAGATCTTAACCCTACCAGTAACTTTTTTTTGATGCAGATTTGGGTTTGCCCTACCTAGTCATGGTTTTGTTTCTGTTGGCATATCGCGTGTCTTTCTTCTCACCGTTGACATTTTGACTGTTATTTGCCCAACTCACCACTTGGTCCAATACGAATACCACCTGCCGGCGAAATCAGTTTCTCAGATGATCACTGTTGTTTTGTTTTTTTTATGTCTACAAGCAGATCTTCTTTTGTATGCTGTTCTAGTATATCGTTTTCATACGCAAGTCTGTGTCTGATTTCTTGTTTGGACGCTGTACGTTTTCTTTTTCTTCCGTTGGCCTTGACCTCAACAGACAGATAGAAGCAGTGTTAGCTCTTTCTGATAGTGTTTGGTTTTCTTGACACTTTGGCGTTAAGTCTAGGCCTATAGAAAGCCCTGTCAGAAGGATTGTCTCGTATTGTTTATTCTTATCTCTAGCTGGTATTGGAACTGTAATAAACGGTAGCTTTTTCGACATTCAACAATATGTATTGTGCTCATTGAAACACACATTTCTAATATAACTCGTTTGAATTTGTTTTACCAAAATATATATGTACATAAAAACATTCTTACGACCATGCAAGAATTTTATAGCTCATTCTTGTTCGCTTTTATACCGTCGACGTTTTTAGAAGAAAATGATATGTATACGTTGTGTACCTACTGTTTGGTTCCTATATACTGTTGTTATGTATACGTTGTGTATCTACAGTTTGGTTGCTATATACTGTTGTTATGTATACGTTCTGTATCTACTGTTTGGTTGCTATACACTGTTGTTATGTATACGTTGTGTATCTACTGTTTGGTTCCAATATACTGTTGTTATGTATACGTTGTGTACTACTGTTTGGTTGCTATATACTGTTGTTATGTATACGTTGTGTATCTACTGTTTGGTTGCTATATACTGTTGTTATGTATACGTTGTATATCTACTGTTTGGTTGCTATATACTGTTGTTATGTATACGTTGTATATCTACTGTTTGGTTGCTATATACTGTTGTTATGTATACGTTCTGTATCTACTGTTTGGTTCCTATATACTGTTGTTATGTATACGTTGTGTATTTACTGTTTGGTTCCTCTATACTGTTGCATATTGTTTGGTACAGAATCATCGAGCAATCATAACGAAACGGTTATTTTAGTATTTTGCTGGAGCCAATGAGAGCTACGAACATTTTTCTCTACACATGCGCATACGAAAAATGATTGTAACAAACAATAAAAACAACGTGTTGAATTCAAGGGATGTACAGGGGGTAATTCACGCTGTGCAAAAACAACAACAACAACCTGAAGTACAGTATTTTCCGTTTTGTCGAATTTGAATTTCAATTAATTTCTCCCCAGCTTCACATTCCTACTCCCTACCACACCCTCTGGTGGAAAGGTCTGGATTCAACACTGAACCGTAAGTTACGGGCAGAGACTTGAGCATCTTTACAAGTCCGCGTTCTTTGCCGCCTTAGACTTTCGCTTGACGTCTGGTTTCCATGACAGTAAAAAACTTCAAAGAATATAACAGCGAATAATGACGCTATTGGTGACGTTCGTTTTGTGTTTTAGTTAAGTAACAAGCATTCTCATCTGAATTTTAGGTTTTGTTAACATTTAAAGCCGTATTATGTGCTATAGGAAACCTTATATTTTTGTACTCATAACTCATCGTTAATTATAACCTTTTCTTTGTTCCTATATGAAACCTTATATTTTTGTACTCATAACTCATCGTTTATTATAACCTTTTCTTTGTTCCTATATGAAACCTTATATTTTTGTACTCATAACTCATCGTTAATTATAACCTTTTCTTTGTTCCTATATGAAACCTTATATTTTTGTACTCATAACTCATCGTTTATTATAACCTTTTCTTTGTATCAGCTATTATCAGAACTAAAATTCTCCGAACTTCAAACTTTTTGCTTCTTCGGTGTAACCTCTGTCGATTAAATCTGAATTCGTCAGTTCTTGTAACTTGATTAAGTCCTACTATTATTTTATTACGAAACTGAACCACAACGCCCATTATGGAAGACTTCCACGTAAATTTAATTTGAAAACAGTTAAGTATAGCCTAGCTAATAACGTTAGATCTAATTAATAGTTATATCACATCAACAAAGTAACAAGCGTATTTTGAAATAATAATTAAACTAACTTGGGTAATATTTCATTATTTTAATAAATAAAACTTACTTTGTGGGAAATATTTTGGAATCGAAAAGCTTTTGTGTACATCAGGGGTCGCAGAAGAAAATACTGAATAAATAAATATATGTTCATTCTAAAATTATTTATGTAATAATGACCATAAAATGTTTTTCAACAAACAAAACAACGTATTAACAATATATACACAACAATATATGTTTATATATAACAATATATAAACAACAAATTAAACAATATAAAAGCACTAAGAACATGTTATAACAGTAACCCCCTCCCCCAATTAATCGGGGTTCCGGAAAGTTGCCTGGCTACTCAGATGACCTCGGGTCGATACAGATGGGCTCACCGTACTATAAGATATGTAGATTACTGAAGTACTCTTTAAGTTGTATATTAACTAGAAGTTATGTAGATTACTGAAATACTCTTTAAGTTGTATATTAACTAGAAGTTATGTAGATTACTGAAGTACTCTTTACGTTCTATATTAACCAACTGAATCGCAAATACAAGTAATCCGGAGTCTAATCAAAGAACGTTAGCCCACCCAGTGGCATTGCGGTGTGTTTGCGACCTTAAAACGCTAGAAACCGGGTTTCGATACCCGTGGTGGGCAGAGCACAGATAGCCCTTTTATTATTAATTCCTCTGTCAGAAGTATATCATGTTGGTGCTCGACTTACAATCTGTGGGTTTATGGTTAGAATCCCGTCACCGAGCATGCTCGCCCTTTCAGTCATTGAGGCGTTATAATGTGACGGTCAGTCCCATTTTTTCTTTGGTAAAGATTAGCCGAAGAGTTGGCGGTGGGTGATGTTGAATAACTGCTTTCACTCTAGTTCATAATTTCAAAATTAGGAACGGCTAGCGCAGATAGCCGTCGAGTAGCTTTGCGTGAAATTCAACAGACAAACAAACAAAGTTTCATGAGGTTTGTTTTCTGTTTGAAAACAACTAAATCTACAAGAAATATTTTTATAACATTTTCTTTTTCTCTTTACAGATAAATAGAACATGAATAGTAGGATTTTCCTGCTAGCTTCCATCCTGATACGTATCCAATATTCAGATTCGATAACAAAAAATCGTGTTTGACTGCATTTTCTTCTCTTTCTTCAAATTAAAATCTTTTTTCATAAAATTTAAATTAGTATCTAAATTCGCAGCATTCCCAAATAAAATTACTTAATTAATTTATCGGATGAAAAATGCCTTGAAGTTAGACAATAAAAAAAATCCAGTCACAAAAAGAACGGCTTTTCGTATGTTAAAGTCTAGAATTATAAAATAGTTTTATGACTCATAATTTATTTTAAGTATTTATGTAAAAAAAAGATGTGAACTCGCAATTATAATTTTAAAGAAATGCTCTAAAAATCAGAAGGAAAAAATGCGCTTTTTTGCACTGTACTTCGAAACTAAAAAAAAAAAACAAACCTGACGGCACTGTTGAAACTATGAAAATGACAGTAATTATTCTCTTTTTGTCTTGAATTGTTGAAGGACAAAAGTAACTATGGTACAATATAATTTTTGTCTGGTGTTGTTGAAAGAGAAAAGCAACTATGGTACGATATAATTTTTGTCTGGTATTGTTGAAAGAGAAAAGCAACTATGGTACAATATTATTTTTGTCTGGTATTGTTGAAAGAGAAAAGCAACTATGGTACGATATAATTTTTGTCTGGTATTGTTGAAAGACAAAAGCAACAATGGTACAATATAATTTTTGTCTGGTATTGTTGAAAGACAAAAGCAACTATGGTACAATATAATTTTTGTCTGGTATTGTTGAAAGACAAAAGCAACTATGGTACAATACAATTTTTTTGTCTGGTATTGTTGAAAGACAAAAGCAACAATGGTATAATATAATTTTTGTCTGGTATTGTTGAAAGAGAAAAGCAACTATGGTACAATATAATATTTGTCTGGTATTGTTGAAAGAGAAAAGCAACTATGGTACAATATATTTTTCGTCTGGTATTGTTGAAAGAGAAAAGCAACTATGGTACAATATAATTTTTGACTTGTTGTATTGTTTAAGCAGAAAGGCAGTTACAGTACAATATAATTTTTAAAATATCCTGTACCATTTTAGACTTTCGTGAACAAATTCCCCAATGGGATAGCGATAAATTTACGCACTTACAACGCTAAAATCCAGGGGTCGATTCCCCATGTTGGACACAGTAGATAGCCCAATCTGGCTTTGTTCTAAAACAAACAAACAATATCTGATTGAAGTTTACGGCTCTCAATGCCCCATCTGGTGAAGTTTAGCTTCCCTAGGACAAATAGATTTTAAGAGAGAATCATTTTAAGTATGGGTTTCTTGTTTTTTTTGTATCATTTGCTTAATACAAAACGTGCTTTTAATGCAATTTCATATACTCAAATACAAGATGCCCTAACTTGTTACTTACGTTAGAGGATTATTAGGGTAAACGCTTTCTTTAAATATATCCTTTAAAAATGTTTATTTATACACTTAAACTTATCCGCTTCGTGTAAGTTTTATTTGAAAACTGTTTAGTAGATAAAACTACGGTAATCTTTATATACGTTCTTTTATTTTATTTCTCTTGGTCTTTATGGACGTTAGGGGCTTTATGGTGAGCCCTTCTTCGGATGATTAACCCACACGCGTCCATGGTTAATCTTCAAGGAAGATTTTATTATGTTTGACAAGACTTGGTACTTTTCGTTGACTTTTCCATCCGTCGCAAACATGTTCATTCTGACGTTGTGAATAACTCACTGTCCTCGGCGTAGAATCAGCTTGCCGTGAGTATTTTACCAGGATTTTCAGCATAGCTACGGGTATTTATAAGTTTACTGGTGTTACCGCTACAATGTGTGATGCTTATTTATTAAGGAAAGTCACGTCAGACAAACGACAACGGTTGTAACTGCGTTGGAGTAAAAAAGAAACAAACAAATGAAACAACAGTTTTGTCCGTTGAATTATTTGCCACGCACTAAGTTAAATGGAACAATTTTATCAGAATATTTGGGCATGTAAGTTAAATGGAACAATTTTATCAGAATATTTGGGCATGTAAGTTAAATGGAACAATTTTATCAGAATATTTGGGCATGTAAGTTAAATGGAACAATTTTATCAGAATATTTGGGCATGTAAGTTAAATGGAACAATTTTATCAGAATATTTGGGCATGTAAGAGAGTAGCTAATTGGATCCACGTTTAGTTGTTCTTTTCATCTCGATATAGCTACGCTTTGTTACTTTCGCCTGTCAGTGACGCTCGTAATTCGGCACGATTTCAGTGATTTCTTTCTTATACAGCGACTAAAGTCCTTGAGATTCGGTGACTGCCTCCTGCAGTGCTGTGAGTGCAAGCTGTGGCTGAGGTGGCTACCACTGGTGGAGCTTGTTTATGGCTGACAGTGTGAGATGTTAACAGCAAACCCTTCAGATAGGATATGATGAAATTTACAGCCAACTCAATATCTTTACGCACTTCTCTCGAGATTTGACGTCAAAAGTGTGGCATGTTGTTGAGGCTTAAGCGCAGAAAATGTTTCGAATAGCGACTGAACTCTAATATATACTGAACATTTTCCTGAGTAAGTGTGGGGAGATGGGGGGGATGAACGCGTCCGCGAGAACGAGTTGACGCGGAAACGACTTGAGATTCCGGGTGGTACAGTTGCGTGACAGGCTTTATTATGCTCGTGAATCAAACCCGTCTATCCAGCTAGACAAAGACACGCACACACAAGCTGTGTGCCCGACAGCAACTTTTCCCAGTAAGCCAGTTTTAATAGGAGTCTGAAGAAATCTTAGCTCCGGTTATCAGTGCTGGCGTTTCAGAGTTATTATGGTCATCTCTGTCACAACTCTTAAGTATGTGAGCAAAATATTAAAAGAGTATTAAAAAAAAAAGGCGCTTGTGATGAAATTAGTCAAAGTACTACATAAAACTAGGCAAATAGTTAATAGAAATCACACGCTGACAAGCAAATGTCGAGTTTTCACATTAAGTTGTTATCGTCGGCGAAAACGCGTAACATACAGATTATCGTCGGCGAAAACACGTAACATACAGAATAGTTAAAGATATGCTCGTATACCTGTTGTAGTTAACTATCGGGTGGGGGTGGGTGTTCTTTTTATGTTTATAGTTATTATTTTTATCTAATCGATATAGTGTGTTACTGCCATAAACAGCTCGTAAAACAGTAAAAAAAATACTCATAGTGGCATTAATCTTCAATTTAGACCTTCACGTTCCCTGGTGGGACAGTGGTAAGTCTTAGGACTTGCATTGCTAAAATCCGGGGTTGGATTCCACGCGGTGGACACGGCAGATAGCCCAGATAGAGTGACTTTGCTCTAAAACAAACAAAAAACTTTCATAGTGAAATTATTTGCTGGTCAAAGATTTTATAGGTGGCAGGTTGAAGGTGAAATATTCCAACCGTTTCTCTAGACGATTCCTGTGCTTTGTTAACACAACTCTTCAGACGTGGCATCCTGAGAACAAAATATTCTCTAGACGATTCCTGTGCTTTGTTAACACAACTCTTCGAACGTGGCATCCTGAGAACAAAATATTCTCTAGACGATTCCTGTGCTTTGTTAACTCTTCGTACGTGGTGCGTGTAGAGTAAAATCTCTATAGGACTTCTGTGCTTGAAAGTAATACATAAATAGGTCAGTGCCATGATAAAGGAAATCTTACATCAGGCAGACTCAGAATTGCTACTCACTAAAAGTCTTAGCTACGGTTTCTTAAATTACTATTAAGATTTCAGTAATCTTAATGCGTTTAAAACTGTGACCAACAGATGCCGTTTCTAAAAACGTATCGAATTTTGATGGACCTTCGTAAACACCTACCACTCGAAAAAACAAAACAAAATCACGAAGTATCATATCACCCACCATCTACGTAATTTCAAATACTTGTTTAATAACATGTAATAAAACATTTTAAAACACTGATACAAACTACATTTCCGTCAACATTTGTTTACAACATGTATCTGAAACCTCTTGTTTAACGATGGACGATGAGTAAATCAGCTAGTATTTCAGTATGTGTATCTATATGTGTATTTGTATGCGTGCTATACATCAAATCAGAAAGAATGAAACTTCCCATCTCAATTACTTAATGATTGTATTGCCATCTATGAACACATAAAAACACTAAAAGTTTGTTTTTTTGTTTTGTTTTTTAATGGGTTGAGAAATAAAGTATTAGGTCGTCAAGAAATTAATGTCGCGTTTTGGAACACTTTCATTAACCCCCCCCCCCGCCCCGAAACATACATCACATATAATAGTTAAACGAATCGCCTAAACGTCACGTTAGTGTAGCCTATATAATGTGTAAAGTTTAGGATACTCTAATCCCTTATAGTGATGGCACATGACGAGACACATATTCGGCATGTAATGTTTTTTGAATACAAGAAGGGAAACAATGTCTCTGTAGCCACAAAGAATATCAAAGAAGTTTATGAAAATGTTTTGAACGTTCATAAGTGTCAACGAATGTTCAGCAAATTTCGTTCAGGTGACTTCAGCCTTAAAATCTGTGATGGCAGGGGCGACATCTTGGAATTGATATTGATGCTCTGAAGACGCTTGTTGAGTCTAACCCCAGGCAATACACTCGTGAAATGGCCTTGAAATTGCATGTCTCTCAGGAAACAATACGTAAACATCTAAAGAATATGGGAAACTCCATAAAGAAGGTGTTTGGGTGCCTCACGAACTCTCCGATGATCATCGTATCCAACGTGTGAACGTTACTTCGTCTCTTCTGGCGCGTAATGCGCGTGAACCATTTGTGGACAGAATTGTCACTGGTGATGAAAAATGGATTCTCTATGCGAACAATAAACGCCAAAAACAGTGGCTCAGTTCTAGACAAAAACCACTTCCGACTCCAAAACCTGGACTCCATCCGCAAAAAGTGATGCTTTGCATTTGATGGGACATCAAAGGAGTAATTCATTTCAAACTCCTCAATCCACAGCGAACTGTTAATGCAGAGGTCTATAGTCAGCAACTGGAACGTTTAAATCAAATCCTTCATCAGAAACGCCCTTCACTCGTCAATCGGAAAGGTATTCTTCTCCACGATATCCACATGTGGCACAACACAAGATTATGGAGTTGGGTTGGGAAGCTTTCCCCCACCCACCATATTCTCCAGATATGACACCATCAGATTACCATTTTTCTCGTTCGCTGCAACACTATCTTAATGGGAAAACGTATGCAAATGTGGAGGGTGTTAAAGAGAACATCGACATGTTTTTTGCTTCAAAGCCAAGTGATTTCTTTAATCAGGGCATTAACAGCCTGATTGTAAGATGGAAAAGCATAATCGATAAGAATGGAGACTATTTCATTTAATAAATGTTTTGTTTTGATATATAAGTTGTTTCGGTTTTTTCATCTAAAAACAAAGCGACATTCATTTTTTGGCGACTTACTTAACAGTTGCATGGTAATGCCAGTATTGGGTTACTACTATACAGGAGGTTAATAATGTTTGGACAGGAAATTGTGCTTTTTCCAATCTTACATGCCCACGTGATGAGAAGATATAATGATCTCATGGGCGTTTGCCAAGTATGACAACTTAAAAGAACATTAGTCAATGGGTAAGTGTTTCAAGAATCTGGATTTTTATCTCGTGGACCACAAAGAACAACTAGCTGTTTAAAAAAAAATAGTTTTCGAACCTCGGTGTTTGAATAAATGATAAGAAATTCACAAAGCTTTGACATAATCATCGTTATGTTTTATTTATTTAAAAGAATGCTTATCTCATTGTTTCTAAATTAATCTTCTCTGTAATTTTTATGTTCAAAAGAATCCTCTTTTTAACAATTTAACGTTGGATTTAGTGCACGTGGTTCGGTCTTTTAAAGTTGTCTGGTAAGCTTTAACGTATGGCGTTGTTTGGCTGCAATAAATACAGTAAAGCTGACATCACGTTAAAAGTCTAGACCTCGCTGGTCACACAAGGGAATTTGTTGTGTTACTTAAGCCTAGAATTACTGATGGTGCTCATTTGTTTGCTTGTTAGCATGTGCGCTAGCCGTCCCTTATTTTGAAGTGATAGACTAGAAAGAAGGCAGCTAGTCAACAACACCCACCGCCAACTCGTGAACTACTTCTAATCGAATAGTGGTATTTTATCGTCACTCTTATAACCCACCCACGGCCCCGAAGTGCGGAGCACGATTTGTATATTCTACGATAACGGGGCGCAAACACGGTAACTTCGAATCCATAGTCCGGCACGCTGACAATTGAGCCGTGCTCGGTCTGGATCGGGGCCTGGCATGGCCTGGTAGTTAGGGCGTACGAATCTCCATCGCCAAACATGCTTGACCCTTCAGCCGTGGGGGTGTTATAATGTAAGGTCAATCCCACTATTCTTTGTTAAAAGAGGAGCCCAAGAATTGGCGGTGGGTGGTGTTGATTAGCTGCCTTCCCTCTAGTCTATCACTGTTAAATTAAGGACAGCTAGCGCTGATAGCCCTCGTGTAGTTTTGCTCAAAATTCAAAACCAAATCGGCCTGGATGGACCCATTAGCTCTCTCCCCAATTAAAATATATATTAGAAATAAATGTAAGTCAAGATCACCTAGTGCTATACTTACACCTCTAATTAGTTTTAATTGACTAAGAGAGCATTGATTTTTTTTTTATTTACAAAGCTCTCAGAGAAAATTGAAAACTAACGAAAAATTTGAATCAATACTACTTGGACTGTTCGCGATGTGTAGAACTTTTGCATAAAACGAATCAAGAATGAGTATCTTTAAGATATAAATATCACTATAATTAAGATAGAGTATTTTTAAGATATAAATATCACTATAATTAAGAGAGAGTATCTTTAAGATATAAATATCACTATAATTAAGAGAGAATATCTTTAAGATATAAATATCACTATATTTAAGAGAGAATATATTTAAGATATAAATATCACTATAATTAAGAGAGAGTATCTTTAACATATAAATATCACTATAATTAAGAGAGAGTATCTTTAACATATAAATATCACTATAATTAAGAGAGAGTATCTTTAAGATATAAATATCACTATAATTAAGAGAGTATCTTTAAGATATAAATACCACTATAATTAAGAGAGAGTATCTTTAAGATATAAATATTATTATAATTAAGAGAGAGTATCTTTAACATATAAATATCACTATAATTAAGAGAGAGTATCTTTAAGATATAAATATTATTATAATTAAGAGAGTATCTTTAAGATATAAATATTATTATAATTAAGAGAGAGTATCTTTAACAAATAAATATTATTATAATTAAGAGAGAGTATCTTTAAGATATAAATATCACTATAATTAAGAGAGAGTATCTTTAACATATAAATATTATTATAATTACCTACATGAACATGGCAAATCTCTTATTCCCTGGTAGTAATTACGTTAATATTATCCTGGAACAACATCATCATGTTCAAGGGGGATGAAGTGGTCAAGTGCACTACCCCCCCCCCCCCCCCCCCAGGTCTACAAAACACCTAAAACCCGACCAAGATCACACACGAACCCTTTTCGACTAAACACGTTTCTGTTTATGTTGTTTGTGGATCGACGACTCTTAGTAATGTACGAGTTACGCAAAGAAAAATATATATAAAGTAAACTGCCATCAATACTATAGTTAAACCCGCTAATTACACAGGCCTGCGAATTTAGACTTCATAAAAGTTGTTTTGGTTTTAATAACGGACTTCCCCATAATTCAGCTACGCAGATTTCGAAAATAATATTCCTTTTTTTTTCCTATCACGTAAGGATTTTTATTTTACAAATCAGGAATAAAAAAAAAATCTTTCTTATATCAAATTATTATTTCGTTTACCACAATGAACATTTTTCATTATTATGTTTGTTAACAAATATACGAACTGAAAAAAAAGGAAAGAACGTTGATGTCAAACGAATATCCATGCTCATTCAACCTGATTTTTTGTAAAATCTACGTTTTTTAGTCTCAAAACTACGTATTGTGGTCTTTTTTATGTATTGCGTTATGACGTTTTTGGTAAAATGTGTACGTGATGGAGAAAAATGGATATCATTTTCGGATTCAGCGTGCAGGAATTACTGTAGAACATGTAAAAATTTCAAGACAATAAAACTATCGCAGGCCTGTGTTATTGTTCGATCCCCCTCGTGCAGTTTTTAATAAAAATTAGTGACGTCATCACCCAATATTTAGGGTTAGTTTTTTACACTGAATATTGTTACAGAAAAAGACAATTATTCAAAAGATGTAGTATGTGATAGCCATCGGTATGAAAACAAAGTCGGTTATTTGAGGGCAAACCAGTAATGTTTGACATTATAGCGGTAAAAGTTAAACTGAAAACACTAGTTATTAAACAAAAACCACAAGTTTTTGTTATAATGTTGAAAATTTAATATTTTAATATGATTTTATCTTTTAACTTGTTTATAACTAATTCTTAGGTGAATTGATGTTACGTGTGTAGAACTACTAGTTTGTGGCTTTTCCCTTTTTACATTATCCCAGATAGTGATTTTATTTGTGGATTTGGAACATAAATGGTCATTACCTTTCGTGTGATCTTGACTTTGCCAATATGAACTTTCTTTGTGACATTTGTAGTTGATATGTGCTCCGTGATAAAAATATTGAAGGATGATGTGTATGTTATGCAGCAATGAAATTAATAGCTGATATGTACTTTAATCCATTAAATTAATGCTTGATATGTATTTTAATCCATTAAATTAATGCTTGATATGTATTTTAATCCATTAAATTAATGCTTGATATGTATTTTATGCCATCAGATTAATGGTTGATATGTATTTTATGTCACCAAATTAATGCTTGATTTGTATTTTATGTCACCAAATTAATGCTTGATATGTATTTTATGTCATCAGATTAATTGTCGATGTGTATTTTATGTTGTAGATTAATAATTTGATGTGTATTTTTTGCCATCAGATTAATGGTTGATATGTATTTTATGCCATCAGATTAATGGTTGATATGTATTTTATGTCACCAAATTAATGGTTGATTTGTATTTTATGTCATCAGATTAATTGTTGATTTGTATTTTATGTCGTAAATTAATGGTTGATGTGTATTTTATGTTGTAGATTAATTTTTGATTTGTATTTTATGCTGTAGATTAATGGTTAATGTGTATTTTATGTCGTAAATTAATGGTTGATGCGTATTTTATGTCGTAAATTAATGGTTGATGTGTATTTTATGCTGTAGATTGATGGTTGATTTTCATTTTATGTCATCAGATTAACTGTTGATGTGTATTTTATGTTGTAGATTAATTTTTGAATTGTACTTTATGCTGTAGATTAATGGTTAATGTGTATTTTATGTCGTAAATTAATGGTTGATGTGTATTTTATGTTGTAGATTAATTTTTGATTTGTATTTTATGCTGTAGATTAATGGTTAATGTGTATTTTATGTCGTAAATTAATGGTTGATGTGTATTTCGAAACGTTGCCAATTAATACCACCTACGTAACTTAGAACTACTGGTTTATGTCTTCTTTTTTTTAAAGCTGTTATATAAATTCAATGAGATTTAATTAGCAGTTGCTATAACTTCTGTAGTATTGAATGTTTTCGGTCTTTTCTGATATTGTTTCTGTTTTTCCACATTAAATTGATGATGATATATGCTTTTTAAGACAGGTATTTTTATTAATTAAATATATCATAATTTTTCGTTTTCACATTTTGTGAGTAAAATGATATCAATGTTTAGTTTGGTCAATACCGTATTGGTGAATTTTCTGTTTTATATTTAAGGTTTGATATTTTTCTGATTACGAGTCTCGTCTCTCAGAGTGAATTGAATGGGGGTGACAGAATTGCAACGTTGTTCAACAACCAATATTTTCAGTTTCAATGCGAAACTGTTGTCGTAATGGTTTTAAATGAATTACGTTAAGGTACAATGAGGATTTCTAGCAAATCGTGTAGTTCAAGCTACCACGAGCGCGCAACGTATTATCACAATGCTGGCTTCATTTAGCTAGCTTTGATGGATGACTCTATGTGTACTGTGACAATACTAATCACTACTCTTATCTAGAAAACTTTGCCAGCTGCTATCTGTGTAGCAGAATTGTCGTATTAATATTTCATCTAAGATATCAGCTACTGTCGTATATTACGGGTTCTGTGGTATTTATGCCCATCCGTAATATAAATGTTTTGCAACATGCATCTGCAGTCATGTTGATGGTTCTGTGATATTTATGCCCATCCGTAATATAAATGTTTTGCAATATGCATCTGCAGTCATGTTGATGGTTCTGTGATATTTATGCCCATCCGCAATATGAATGTTTTGTAACATGCATCTGCAGTCATGTTGATGGTTCTGTGATATTTATGCCCATCCATAATATAAATGTTTTGCAACATGCATCTGCAGTCATGTTGATGGTTCTGTGATATTTATGCCCATCCGTAATATAAATGTTTTGCAACATGCATCTGCAGTCATGTTGATGGTTCTGTGATATTTATGCCCATCCGTAATATGAATGTTTTGCAACATGCATCTGCAGTCATGTTGATGGTTCTGTGATATTTATGCCCATCCGTAATATGAATG
>NW_013666493.1:201609-203417 GCF_000517525.1 Limulus polyphemus
GCCCATCTGTAATATGAATGTTTTTCAACATGCATCTGCAGTCATGTTGATGGTTCTGTGATATTTATGCCCATCCGTAATATGAATGTTTTTCAACATGCATCTGCAGTCATGTTGATGGTTCTGTGATATTTATGCCCATCCGTAATATGAATGTTTTTCAACATGCATCTGCAGTCATGTTGATGTTTCTGTGATATTTATGCCCATCCGCAATATGAATGTTTTTCAACATGCATCTGCAGTCATGTTGATGATTCTGTGGTATTTATGCCCATCCGTAATATGAATGTTTTGCAACATGCATCTGCAGTCATGTTGATAGCTATAATTCATTCATGTGTTTCTGTTAGTGGTATTCACGTTCTATTGTAGTAAGATTACTATTTTCATGTGTTTCTGTTTCTGGTATTCACGTTCTATTGTAGTATGATTACTATTTTGCAACATGTCTCCACTGACATTTTGGCGAGTTGATTTTTCTTTACTGATTTGTTTTTCTAATAATAAAATTAAATTACGATAGAATATGCAGTTCAGCGAAACCTTTTTTTACATGTACTACTGACAACGATAATAATTAAATTACAATTGATTAACCCAAGATAATTTAGGTCGTCAAGGTTAATAACATTAATTAGCGAGTACATTTCATTACATCTATCTGGAGAGTTGAACGTAAAACCAATAATTCATTTAATTCCAAATCTAGCTCAGAAGATAATAATAATAATAATTAATTTCATTACGTCAAATAAACCTTTATATTTTCAGAGCACAACAAAGATTCCCTCACTAGCAACTTTAATTTAATTATATTAATGGTAAAGTACTGAATATATTATGTTTGTCGATCATGTATTTTTTTTTTTCGAATAACTGAGTAAAATATTTTCAACCCTGCATTCTACTGGAATAAAGATATTTTTTTTAATCTGTAAACAAATTTGATTACTTAAAAATTATAATAATCTCTATATTAATATGTATCTCATACGAAGAATATGTATTTTTAGCTGTCTGTTATATATTCTGTATTGAAATAATTGGCTTTATTTTAGGTCGATAAGTCTCACCACTACCCCCAAATCCATTCTGTATGACTGATTGTGTCCATAAAGAACAAATAATTATTTTAATTCTATACATTTTAAAGTTTAACAACTTCTTCAAATAATAAATGTTGATCGACATAAATCTTAGAGTGTGCAGCCCAATTTTTAACTTGTATTTATATAAATCTGTAAATCTAAACATAACGTGCAGTTTGTATGTTTTATACAACCATTATTAATATACAACTGACAAACATTTTCGTTCATATTCTTTTTATTTTTTAACTTTCTTCGTTTGTTTATAGTTAAGCACAAAGCTATACAGTGAGTTATCTGTGATGTGCATACCGGTATGGAAATAATTTTATATATTTACTATTTTTAGTATTATTTGGCATTGTAATTGTTCTTCATTTTGATATATTTACTATTTCTAGGAAACCGGTATTAACTTGGCATTGTAATTCTTCTTCATTGTAATATATTTACTATTTTTAGGAAACCGGTATTAACTTGGCATTGTAATTCTTCTTCATTGTAATATATTTACTATTTTTAGGAAACCGGTATTAACTTGGCATTGTAATTCTTCTTCATTGTAATATATTTATTATTTTTAGGAAACCGGTATTAACTTGGCATTGTAATTCTTCTTCATTGTAATATATTTATTATTTTTAGGAAACCGGTATTAACTTGGCATTGTAATTCTTCTTCATTGTAATATATTTACTATTTTTAGTATTATTTGGC
>NW_013666493.1:204080-208313 GCF_000517525.1 Limulus polyphemus
CTCTGCACCAAACTAATATGGTTCAAGAACAGAACCGTATGGAACACCATATTCTATTATTATTATCTCTGCACCAAACTAATATGGTTCAAGTACAGAACCGTATGTAATAACATATTTTATTATTATTATCTCTGCACCAAACTAATATGGTTCAAGAACAGAACCGTATGGAACACCATATTCTATTATTATTATCTCTGCACCAAACTAATATGGTTCAAGTACAGAACCGTATGTAATAACATATTTTATTATTATTATCTCTGCACCAAACTAATATGGTTCAAGTACAGAACCGTATGTAACAACATATTTTATTATTATTATCTCTGCACCAAACTAATATGGTTCAAGTACAGAACCGTATGTAACAACATATTTTATTATTATTATCTCTGCACCAAACTCGTAATTTAATTTTTACCATCTGTGTTCTGTTTTTAATAAGTAAGTATTAAACCATTTTAATATAATACCTCTTATTTCTAAACTCCAGTTTTATATAATAATCTTTGATGTTTATCAAATGCATTCTCTAAAACTAAGAAAACATTCAGTGCTTTTTTTTGTCATTATCTGAGAACTTATAAATATTATGCTTGAAATACGATAGAGCATCTTCATTGTTTAGCTCTCCTAGAAATTCATGTTTATTTTTCTAAAAAAAATTTTTTTTTCAAAGCATGTCAACCTACTTCTAAGTATTTATTCTAGTGTTTTAGAATATTCCGAAAAGAAGAAAATATGTCTATAATTTGTATAATTATTCCGATATATTTTTTGTAATTGTCTCTAGAAAAATATTTGTTGCTAAGTAAAAATTATAAATGTAAACCATTCGTTCTATGATATAGCTTTACACAATTAATACAATATCCAGTGATATTTTGTTAGAATTAGGGTGGTGTCTAAATTTGATGACGAGGAACCAACATGTAGAAAATAAAAGTATGGAGTAATATCTCATTGCATTCGAACCTCAAAATTTGTTATAAATTTATGTGTTTTCTCTGGTGTTTATGTTCACTTTCGTTTTAATTTCTTGTAACATCACTGTTGACATTTTAATGTGATTTTCATTAGTTTGTACTTGAGCTACTTATATTTTACATTGAGTTTAATGTTTTGAAACATATCTGCTGTCGTGCTGATAATTTATTGTTTAGTTTCTATGTGTTTCATTAGTTTATACTTGGGCCACGTATATTTTACATTGATTTTAATGTTTTGAAACATATCTGCTGTCATGCTGATAGTTTATTGTTTAGTTTCTATGTGTTGCATTAGTTTATACTTGGGCCACGTATATTTTACATTGATTTTAATGTATTGTGTTATCATATTGTGAATTGGAAAGTTCATTTCCTTTGTTTTTTATTGGTTTATACTTGGGCCACGTATATTTTACATTGATTTTAATGTATTGTGTTATCATATTGTGAATTGGAAAGTTCATTTCCTTTGTTTTTTATTGGTTTATATAATTCTTTTGGAATTTGTTTTCTTTTTTTGCTCTTTTGTGAGATTAATGATTTGTAGCTCGTCTTTACTGTAAAGGTGAAAGTTTAAACTTTAAGTGTGTTTCATGGACTTATTTTATTTTTTCCGTAGCCGAGCCATCAAAACAAACCAGGACCTACTGCCCAGCACCCCCTTATCTAACCTCTTCAGGGACGACTTCTGGGGCACCCCACTCATTCACAGCGGTTCCCACAAGTCCTACCGGCCACTATGTGTCTTTTCTTTCCGTATAAACTTCTGGCTGGGGGGATTTGATCCCTGGGGCTATCATTTAGTCAACGTTCTTTTGCACGCCCTAGTTTCCGGTCTCTTTACTCACCTAGCGGCAGGAGTCTTTCTACAGCACTCGCTGCCTACTATGGTGGCCGGCCTGTTATTCGCCGTCCATCCCATCCACACGGAAGCCGTAGCAGGAGTAGTAGGTCGTGCGGACGTCGGCGCCTGCCTCTTCTTCCTGTTGGCCCTGCAGGCCTATGTCCAGTACTGTAAGTGGCGGGATAAAGAACCCGAATACTGTGGTCGCCGCTGGATGGCGCTTTACGGGGCGCTTGGACTAGCCACAGGGGCCATGCTGACCAAAGAACACGGCATTACAGTGCTTGGAGTGTGTGCTGTGTATGACGTTTTGATCCAGCACCGTCTAACACCTAGGGACATTCCCTCGCTTCTGGTAGAGGTGAGTAGGGCATAATGCTGTAAAGAGACGTAAAAATGTGACTTGAGGACCACTGGTTAAAGTGAAAGAGAAACCTCCCCCCTCAAGAGATAATTTAATGTTTTATTGGATAGTTATTTTGTTTTAACTTTCTAAGTGGAATGACGTAGTGGGTTAGACACCCCCCCTTCTCCAGTTCCATATTTCCACTTTAACAATGTTGAGAGTAAACTTTGAGAGTATGTATCACGGACAATATAAACACTTAATATCTCACTCTTCTTGCCATGTGAGTAAGCTTTTATTTAAATATAATTTTATATAGTAGTAAACTTTGAGAGTATGTATCACGGACAATATAAACACTTAATATCTCACTCTTCTTGCCATGTGAGTAAGCTTTTATTTAAATATAATTTTATATAGTACATTTATTACGTGAAAAAGAAAGATAAGTGGGACTGTCGCCCAAAAGTCGTCATTCCTGTTTTCTAAAACGTTTATTTCCTGTTTTCTATGATATAAAGTATCATTGGCTGCTGCACATTCTGAGACTAGAACATTGTACTCCTTCGCTGTGTAGCGTTATAAAACAAGTCAGGGTAAAGTAAAACGAAGTTAGGCATGTTAAAGTTACCCTTAAAAAAACAACGACAAAAAAGTAAAGCTAAATTATGCCTGTTAACGTTACCCTAAAAATAAACGTATATCAAATATGGCCCATAAACAATTTAGTAATTAGTATTTTGAAGAAATCTGTAGATAATATATATTACTTAAATTGTTATTTTACATAAAGTTAAAAATAGTTCCGAGGGTGATTTATAGGGGGAGAATCATGATGAATGTTCAGGACGCAGAAATGGGGGTGTTATGTAAAATACCGGAGTTCCTTGCGCTTACTAATTAATATATTATGTTTATGTCTTTCAGAAACGATATCAGGGTCTCCGCGAGGGGCTGCTACACCTGGTGGGAGCAGCCATAGTGCTGGTGGGGTTCAGAGTTCATTTAATGGGCAGGAAGCCCCCGGATTTCGCCCCAGCAGACAACCCAGCTGCAGACAGTGACAGTTTCGTGACTCGAACTTTAACCTTCCTCTATCTCCCAGCCTTCAACTTCTGGTTGCTGCTATGCCCACTGTGGCTCAGTTTCGACTGGTCTATGGAAGCTGTGCCCTTGGTCTGCTCCATCTTCGACCCCAGAAATCTCGTAACCCTGTGTTTCTATGGGGGATTAATTTATACATTTCTCTTTGTACACAGACACTTGCCTAGGAGGGGAGCTCCTTCAGAAAGTGCCTTTAGTCTAGTGGGCTCTACTAACACTTGCACTTGTCAGACTCTGAATCAGAGTCCAAAACTTTCCTTTTATTCGAACCACAGTGGACCAGCACAGAGACACAAAAAGTTTACTCCTATATTGAACAATAACAACAACAATCACGCCTTTATTCAGTCAACTTGTAACGGACACCGTGTTTCCAATGGAACCTGTAATGCACCACCACCGGTGTGTCAGCCAACTATCTGCTACTCCGCTTCCGACTGTTGCGAATGTGCTGTAACCTGCTCGTACCGTCTGGACGCTGTGATCCTCTCCCTGGCATTCCTGGTACTGCCATTCATTCCAGCCACCAACCTGTTCTTCTACGTGGGCTTCGTTATCGCCGAACGTGTGCTCTACATACCCTCGGTAGGTTTCTGTCTGCTCGTTGGATTAGGATTAGAACAACTGTACAAGTACCAGGAGAGTTCCAGGAGAAGAAAAGCGTTGATATGTACCATGGTGATTCTGCTCGTCCTCTTCTCTGTGAGGACTTTCCGAAGAAACCTAGACTGGCGTACAGAAGAAAGCCTCTACAGATCTGGTATACACATCAATCCCCCAAAAGGTATGTTTATAACTACGTAACCAAACCCGTACAAATATACAATAATTCGCCGAAAGGTATGATTTTAACCATGGAAAAAAGGCTCTTTTGATTTGATATGCACACCAATATTTCGTACGGTATATATATATATATATATATATATATATATATATAGTAA
>NW_013666493.1:209212-212620 GCF_000517525.1 Limulus polyphemus
GCCTTAGCGCGTGTTCGTGTGTGAAGAATCGTCGTGTTTTATGTCTGCTTGCCTTAGCGCGTGTTCGTGTGTGAAGAAACGTCGTGTTTTATGTCTGCTTGCCTTAGCGCGTGTTCGTGTGTGAAGAAACGTCGTGTTTTATGTCTGCTTGCCTTAGCGCGTGTTCGTGTGTGAAGAAACGTCGGGTTTTATGTCTGCTTACCTTAGCGCGTGTTCGTGTGTGAAGAAACGTCGTGTTTTATGTCTGCTTGCCTTAGCGCGTGTTCGTGTGTGTGATACATGGACTTACCATGAAACGATGCATTCTAATCTTTATAAGTAGAAACATAAGAAAAAGTGTATTTAAATAGCCATATTGATGGCCAGGTTGATTTTAAGTGTTGCTCTAAGTACGTAGCTTGCTTACTCTGATCGGAAATTGATATTATTTACTAAACTAAAACTACATATTGAAAGGAAGCTACCATTAGAGTCACGGAGACCTTTGCTGTAACCAGTTCCTATCGTACTGGCTCACAGTTTTTGAAGGGTTGAGCCTCTTAATATTGAAAGTAATGTGGTCTTAGCCCTAACTGTTTGATCTTTAAACACATTTTCGATTTAGAATAAATTTAATAGTGGAACATATTGTGCGTACGTTATCCTTGAATGTGTCACAGAAAGAAAAGAATTTCACAACGCAATGTCAACATCGCCATGGTGTACATCTCCCCCAGCTCTGACGCTGAAATCTGGGTATTGATCCTTGCTGTGGGCACAGCACAGTAAAATCATTTGTACAGATTTGTACTTTTAAAAAAAATGTACGTCTTATGTTACAGTTTTTATTTTCATCGGGTCTTGGTTTACTGTATTTATGCATATTTGCATTTCTTCGTGAGCCTAGCATGATCTGGTGGCGCTCGACTTGCAACCTGTGGGGTTGAAACCCGATGCCTAACATATTCGCCCTTTCAGCCGTTAGAGCGTTATAATGTAACAGCCAATCTCATTATTCGTTGGTAAAGACTGGTCTTATAGTTGGTGAGTGATTTGAATTAGTTCCTCCCTCTAGTCTAGATTAGGATCAGCTAGATTAGGGATTGCTAGATTAGGATCAGCTAACGCTCTCGAGTAGCTTTGCGCGAAATCCAACAACCAAACCATTTCTTTGTGTGTGTGTGTGTTCTTTTTTTTTTAAATAACTTTTCAGAGATGTGTTGTCCGTCGGTGGATCAGCGGTAAGCTTACGGAAACACATCACTAAAATATGGGGTTCAATTCCTGCAGTGCCCAGAGTAGATAGCCCAGAAAACATCGAAATGTGTTAATTGCCTTAGACGTCTATTGATATCTGAGTATCCATAATTACTGTACTTAGGCGTCTATTGATATCTGAGTATCCATAATTACTGTACTTAGGCGTCTATTGATATCTGAGTATCCATAATTACTGTACTTAGGCGTCTATTGATATCTGAGTATCCATAATTACTGTACTTAGGCGTCTATTGATATCTGAGTATTCATAATTACTGTACTTAGGCGTCTATTGATATCTGAGTATCCATAATTACTGTACTTAGGCGTCTATTAGGTACGTGATAAAAGTGACAGTCAATCCATTTGCGTGTTGGTGGATGGTAGGGAGCTGCTTTCCATTTGGTCAGTAATTAAGCTTTTGGGTACGTGATAAAAGTGACAGTCAATCCATTTGCGTGTTGGTGGATGGTAGGGAGCTGCTTTCCATTTGGTCAGTAATTCAAAATTTGGGGTGGCGACAAATAGTCTTAGTAGCTTTGTCTCAGATATAAATATTCATTGTTAATATTTAATTGCAAATTTAGAGGAATCTTAAGAGTGGTGATGTTACAGTTAACTTGTTATAATACACAGTTTTAAACCTTTGTTTGTTTTTTTTACCTTCACAAACAGGCCTTCCTAATTATCGCCTATATTTTAAAACATTAACATGTAACAGAAGCTCAGGATCTGATATATAACTTGTACTAATTTGGAAGAATTGTAAAAAAAAAATCGATGTATATTTTGTCTTAAAATATATTTCCTAAGTTTCAAAATTTGTTCTAACAGTTGTGTCCTTATGTTACTCACTAGGTGGCGACACCTTACGCACAAACAAAAGCAGCACAGCAGTGACCTCGCCTGTTGTCACAAGTAAATAGATGTAACCTATAGTACTTTAAGCTGAAGCTGCTTTTATTTATCTCCCCCTCCCCCTTTATAGCATCATGTCTTCAGTCATTATTCAAAGTCCGTAATCCTTGTATTCCCCAAGTTTTCATAAATATGATTTTTCTATTAAAACGTATTCCGGTTCTTTTCGATATCAGCTTTATATGTAACCGCGATATTTTATATCCTGGTTCGTTGTTTTTCTACACACACAAATTATTTAGTAACGCTACCTTACATGACATAATATTCTGAGATTATATGATCTAAGAATTACTGTCAACGTTCAAAATTTGAATCTCATCCAATTTGTCACGATGACACTTTGTAATGAAGTACAGTTTATATATTAATTGAGTATGCGCTTAGAAACCTCTGTAAGATTAAGTTTGAAGCGTTTTTTTCCCCTCAACGGTACTATCTGATATACTGTGTTTGTATGTTAAGATTAAAATAAATTAAAACATGACATGTTGTAGTGCACCATATACGTACTTTAAAAGGTCGATGTTGTTATGGTGTTTTATACTTTTGAGAATGAACTTCAAGTAAGACTTAGCAAGATTCTTGTAAATTAAATAAAAATCAAATGAGTTGGAAGGAGTGTTGCCCTTGAATAGGCATTGTTATAATGAACTCTAAGAATCTTTGTGATCTAGAAACTGTTAATATTGTGTTAAACTACGATGTATGTCTGATTGAAAACGGTACAGTATTGTTGTTTTTAAATAGATTATTTATACTTAAAAAATATGTTAAACTACAGTGTATTTCTGATTGAAAACGGTACAGTATTATTGTTTTTAAATAGATTATTTATACTTAAAAATTATGTTAAACTACAGTGTATTTCTGATTGAAAACGGTACAGTATTATTGTTTTTAAATAGATTATTTATACTTAAAAATTATGTTAAACTACAGTGTATTTCTGATTGAAAACGGTACAGTATTATTGTTTTTAAACAGACTATTAATACTTAAATATTGTCTTCAACTACAGTGTATTTCTGATTGTAACCACTACAGCATTGTTATTGTTAAACTGTCACAGAAACCTTTATTTCGTGTTATTCTCAAAGAGACTGCAGTAAACTGTTGCTATGATTGGGCATCCGAAGAACAAACAACCAAAGCTGGAGAGATGTCACGTTAATTCGAACACATACTCTTGCTAATGATTGATTAATCCCCCCCCCCCCAAAAAAAAACAAATTAATAAAAATATTTTTT
>NW_013666493.1:213260-217351 GCF_000517525.1 Limulus polyphemus
CCCCCCCACAAAAAAAAATATATATATATAAAGTCATTCTACATTTCACGGAAGACGTATCAAGAATAGTTCAAGTGTCATTACTTATCTCAAACATAGCGAAGTGTGAAGTGCTTAAAAATTAATATATGCCATTTACGTTAAGAAAAAAAAGTTCGGTTTAACTAACCTTTGTATTTCGAAGACCCATCATTTAACAAACACTTTTTGCTGCGAAGCAAATAAATTACACTTGGCAATTTCCTGATGTGAAGCACGTCTATGATGGATAAAAGGATTCCTCATTCCCAACCCCAGTCACCCCCAGGTGTATGATAAGAATGCTGTTAGTGTCCCATGTGTATCTACAAAACCAAGTTCAGTGATGGAAATTGTGTTAGAGTAAGAAACGTCATGGCTAGCCCTGATAACAAAGTGTCACTTTCTGGCCCGAGAACAACGTTGATGAGACAGATTTTTGGTGATAAGTTCTTGGAAATGTTGTCAAGAGATTCCCTCACGTATGAAAGTTGATTCCCCGTCGATTTGAGTAGGAAGACAACTGTTCGATAAGTGGCTGGTCTCCACCATTATATCTTTTCGTCTGCATCCTACCAGAATCGTTGCCGTTTACAAACTCTGTTGTGATTTAGTTCTGGTAACTAAGTGGTCATTTGTTTACCACACGCTAAATATTAGTGGAAAATCTGCTGTCATTACAATTAAAAACCAAGTCTTTTTTTTTTTTTTTAATGAAAGAATTGCTGTATAAAAATTATCCGTTTTTAATGTATTTTTATTAATATTAAATGATTTTATTTTGTATTTTTAGTTATATTTCTGATACATTTTGTATATAACATCCCTATAGTTATGAGCTCATTGTTGATTTGTTTCACAGAATAATGCCCCCCCCCCGGTAGGACGCGGTTAGTCTTCGGATTTATAACGTTAAAATCAGGGGTTCGATTCCCCTTGTTGGACACAGCAGATAACCCGATGTGACTTTGCCATAAAAAACACACACTCACAGAATAATATTTATTAGTTTTTTTTAAATAATTAATATTAACTTCCAATTTGACCCGGCATGGCCAGGTGGTTAGAGCGCTCCACTCGCAATCTGAGGGTCGCGGGTTCGAATCCCCGTCCCACCAAACATGCTCGCCCTTTCAGCCGTGGGGGCGTTATAATGTGACGGTCAATCCCACTATTCGTTGGTAAAAGAGTAGCCCAAGAGTTGGCGGTGGGTGGTGATGACTAGCTGCCTTCCCTCTAGTCTTACACTACTAAATTAGGGACGGCTAGCGGAGATAGCACTCGTGTAGCTTTGCGCGAAATTAAAAAAAATAATAATAATAAAATAAAACTTCCAATCAGAGTAATCTATGTACCCAAAGCGAAACTAAGAATCAACTATACTTCTGTTACGAATCTACTGCTATAGATTAGAATGCATTGTTTTATCAGTTGGATACCATCGCTGCTAACGACATTTCCGACCGTAAATCCAATAATATCTCGAGCTTAGGCTTAGGTGATTTAGGTTAGTGCTAAATACTAAATCTAAGCTAACAATGCAAATCAATCTTCATAATAAAAATATAATAATGAACGACTATTTAAAATAAAATACAAGTAAATACTTTCGACAGGGCCGGCACAATGTATTTATTTGTGCCACCCTGTGCAAACTGTGACTGTGCCGCTCAACCCTGCTCTTCCGTCATTATAGAAATTCTACACAATTACGCCTCCAAGAACCTGCCGCCCCTGACGCGTGCTGCACCCTTGGTTGCGCCGCCCCTGACGTTCGATATGAAAGCCATAAATAGACAATATAGTGTACTATATTGTACCAAATAGTGTACCATATTTAGACTACCCACAAACCATACTCGTCACCCAGTGGCACAACGGTATGTTTGCGGACTTACAACTCTAGAAACCGGGTTTCGATACCCATAGTGGGCAAAGCACAGATAGCCCATTGTATAACATTATGCTTAACTTTAAATGAACAAACAAACCATATTCGCTGATGTATATTTATGTGGAACCTGATTAGTTAATAGTCACATACGTATATGGACTAACACTGTCTTTTCCTATAAGTATAATTACCCAGGTTGAGACTAAAACATATTCTAATGTCCTGGCACTAATAGGAATATTGAGTTTTATATATGGCTAAAATGATGTAGGCTTAGCGAATAAATTTACATTTAAGCAATAAAAACCTCAGGCATTTGTCTTTGTAATTTTCCGACTTATATCTCTGTCAATGTGCGGTGAGTCTGCTTTAGTTTGTCGTACTATATGCGTTAGCCCTCCCTAATTTTGAAGTGATAGAGCGGAGGGAAGACAGCTAGTCAACACCGCCTACCACCAACTCTTTGGCTACTCTTTACCAAAGAATAGTGGTAGAATTGTTCGTCACATTATAACGCCTCCACGGTTGAAAGAGCGAGCATTTTCGATGATGGGATTCGAACCCCCACATATTGCGAGTGAGTGCCCTAATCACCACTGAGGCCATTCGAGACCGTTCAATTAAACGGAAAACACATTGTATTACCTCATTAAAGACCAGTGTTGTGAAATAAAACTGTTAGTCAATAAGAATATATTATTCACCTATCATCGGTTATGTGTGTATGTATTCATCTTTCTCGACAGCATACGGAAATCTGGCTAACATCTTGAGTGCTCAAGGCAAGAAGACGAAGGCCGAATGGGCGTACAGAAAAGCACTTACTTACCGGTCCAATATGGCGGATGTCCATTACAATTTGTAAGTTTTTCAATCCACACCAATATACTGTTTGTTAATTACACGCAATGTAGTTAACTTATAATCCTCAACTGCACGCATTATGAAAATACAGTGGGGGGGGGGGGGGATGTTGTCTTTGAATTTCTTACTTAAATAGGTCTGTATTGCACGAAAATATGTTTTTGTGGAATATATTTGAGTAGCTTATAAATGGGTACATTACCTAGAAGTAACAATGTTCAATTGAGAAACCAATAAAAATAATTACATGGTTTATTTAGACTGTTACCTGGAAGTAAGAGCATTCAACTACAGAACTGAACCATTTGTATGTGTATTAAACAACAAAGATAGATCTCTTACCTGTACGTTATAATGTGCAATAGAAGGTTAAATATGTATTCTGTATCTTTTTCGGTTTAAATGCCTTCTAACTTTTGCATTACACGCATATTATAAAACTCTAAAATCACGTGGATCCTTCGCGTACAAAGGTCTATGTATCTTCTTCTATAAAAAATTAAATATATCAATACGGTCGAAGTTTTTACTGAAATTAGGATTTGATATAAAAAAACAACAACAACAAACCTGCGTTTAATTTTGACATCATTGTTTAAAGAAATCGTTATACTGTGTTGAAAGTTTATTCAGTCAAAGTGTCTAGCTTTATTTTGTTAATCAGTTTCGATAAAAATATGTGATTCTACGATTCTACACCAGGGGTATATTGCTACAAGAACAAGGAAGATTCGAAGAAGCGCTGCAGAGTTATAAAGTTGCGATACAGTTTCGACCCCGGCTTGCAAGTATGTATTTCCTCTCCTTATATCTTACTTTACAAATTTGCTTGACCTTACACACCCAGATAAAAGTGAAATTGTTTTCTTTTATTAGACTTATTTATCTGAAGGTTAAGTTTTTGAGGCAAATTAGATGGTGTTTCAGTGCAGCTATTAGTTCAAATTAGATGGTATTTCAGTGCAGTTATTAGTTCAAATTAGATGGTGTTTCAGTGCAGGTATTAGTTCAAATTAGATGGTGTTTCAGTGCAGGTATTAGTTCAAATTAGATGGTGTTTCAGTGCAGGTATTAGTACAAATTAGATGGTGTTTCAGTGCAGGTATTAGTTCAAATTAGATGGTGTTTCATTACAGGTATTAGTTCAAATTAGATGGTGTTTCAGTGCAGATATTAGTTCAAATTAGATGGTGTTTCAGTGCAGATATTAGTTCAAATTAGATGGTGTTTCAGTGCAGATATTAGTTCAAATTAGATGGTGTTTCAGTGCAGATATTAGTTCAAATTAGATGGTGTTTCAGTGCAGATATTAGTT
>NW_013666493.1:218240-221174 GCF_000517525.1 Limulus polyphemus
TATATATATATATATATATATATATATATATATATATATACACACTTTTTGAAACAATAACATTTACTTAAGGCTTATTTAATAGTTTTGTATTGGAGTATCTTCCTATTCTAGTACTTGAAATATACGTACACATCATATGTTCATTATATCCAGAGCATGCTTGGGTAATGAGTTTTCACTATGATCTGTAATCAGCTGTCTGGTTTTTGTGGGGTAAAGTACTTTAAAGTGTTTCAAACACTGAAAATATAGCCATCATATAACTAATAACATAACAGTCTAAGTTATGGAAAGACATGCTGGAAACCATCACAAAATGTAAGTCCTTGTATTAAATAGATCAATGACAAGATATTTTGAAACCCAAACCAAACCAATCCATTGAAAATAAATGTTGGAACCTTTATAATACAAAATCCTTTAGTTGTTAAAACTTGTGTCATACAAATTAATAGCAAGCAAGTTAAGATATTATTTGGAGAGTCCTGGTGTATCTATTTATAAGTTGTATAATGTTTCTTTTTGAAATGCCATTGCAAGATTTGCAACAAAATATTTGAAATAGACATCAATTTGTTTGACTTTTCAGACTTTGTTTTGGAAAGTGCTAACTCAAACCTTCATCTGAAACCTGAACGACCACAAGACCATTTTTTCTGACTTGATAATAAATATTGTTGACCACCTTACAGAAAATTAAATACATAATTGACCACATGACATATATTCGAAATATAATTGGATGTTGTACTTAATGCCTACTTTCTGGTTCAAAGTTTTTATTTTTAAAATCTTTATTTTTACTTAGTGGCCCATCTCAATATGGGGTTAGTGCTGGGAATTCTGGGAAGAAAAGAAGAAGCTATTGAAGTAAGTATGGCCTTGAATAAGTTTTGTGTGATATTTGTTTTTGCAGAAGATAAGTGTTTTCGTCTCTAATGTTAAAACGAAAACTGTGAAACAATGAATGCATGCGTTATTATAGTACAATATAATTCATGTGGTATGTTCATTTTGAATTTTCAAAGTTATATCAGCTTTGATCAATGTTTAAGTATGAAGATTTTGTAATCTTAATTTTTCAACATTAAGTAAAGTTTATTACTAGACATACTTTCTAAAATAAATTATACACGTAGGATAAAACAGAAGAACCTTTGAAAGTTAAAATATCAAGTTACAGTAAAAACAGTATTTGCGAATTATAAAATACGTGTTTTATATCCTTAAGATAATAACGTATTTCAACTGAATTTCATCATTGCAAACTGATAATTGAAGAAACAAGCAAATATATTGTAACATTGCAGATAAGACCGGTCTTTGTATTCTAGCTCATTGAAAGAAATCTCTCTCTCTCTCTCTATAGTTTCGTATCACATTAACATATGAAAAGATCCTTCGTGGAATTATTACACATTCAAATGGCTACACTTCTATTACACATTGAAATGACTACACTTCTATTACACATTAAAATGGCTACACTTCTATTGCACATCCATGTGGCTACACTTCTATTGCACATCCATGTGGCTACACTTCTATTGCACATCCATGTGGCTACACTTCTATTGCACATCCATGTGGCTACACTTCTATTACACATTCAAATGGCTACACTTCTATTACACATTGAAATGGCTACACTTCTATTACACATTCAAATGGCTACACTTCTATTACACATCCAAATGGCTACACTTCTATTACACATTCAAGTGGCTACATTTCTATTACACATTCAAGTGGCTACACTTCTATTACACATTCAAGTGGCTACACTTCTACTACACATTCAAATGGCTACACTTCTGTGAATCTTTCTGAGCCATTTTGTCATTTAGGTTTACCGCCATTGTGCCCAGCTAGACAGTGCAGGCCTGAAAGATCCTAAGAAGCATGAAAGTACTAAAATATCGGCACTTTTCAATCTGGGTCGTTTGTACGCCGATGAAGGAAAGTACCATGTATGTAGCAGTGTTTTTAATACATCATTCTAAGTGTGTACTTAGGTGTAATAAACATGTTTCCTAGTTTGATAAAACCACTCTTAAATTTTGCTTACAATGCGCATATAGGAAAAAGCTAGACTTACATGAAGGACTTGTATGTAATGTATAATAATGTAGGAACAAGCTAGACTTACATGAAGGACTTGTATGTAATGTATAATAATGTAGGAACAAGAAAGACTTACATGAAGGACTTGTATATAATGTATAATAATGTAGGAACAAGAAAGACTTGTATATAATAATGTAGCAAAAAGAAAGACTTGTATATAATAATGTAGCAAAAAGAAAGACTTGTATATAATAATGTAGGAACAAGAAAGACTTGTATATAATAATGTAGCAATAAGAAAGACTTGTATATAATAATGTAGGAACAAGAAAGACTTTGTATATAATAATTTTTCGTCTTTCTGTAGCTTACTTACGTTCTTTAAGCCTAAATTTTAAATTTCTAGATATTTTATAAATTAGTTGCCTTCATCAGTTTTCAAAGTACTGTGTACTTTTAATATTGCTTTAACTGAGTTTTTTAAATAAATAATCAACATTTGTTTTGTTTTGGTTTTCATATAGAATTCATGATTTTATATTAAATCAGGCTGGAAAGTGTTTCAGTTTGCTTGTATAAAAATTGTTCCTGTAGTGATGTTTAAAATATATTATTCACATCTGTTGTTATTATATGTACATAGTCAACTTACTAATACAGTTTTTTGTTTTCTAGGAAGCTATTGATGTTTATCAGGAAGCAATGCACAAGATGCCTGACCATTATCAACCACAGTCACTGTACAACATGCTAGGTATGGATACTGCTTACACATTTTACCTGACCATTATCAACCACAGTCACTGTACAACATGCTAGGTATGGATACTGCTTACACATTTTACCTGACCATTATCAACGACA
>NW_013666493.1:221971-236413 GCF_000517525.1 Limulus polyphemus
CATCTGTAGGTACCATAGAAACAGGCTGATTCAAAGCAGTTAATAACAAGTTATAAAAAAAAAACATCAACTTACAAGATATGTAATATGAATATAATCCGCTCGAACATAGCCACTAAATAATTATTAATCCACCAACTCCATTCTAAATGTTACGACTACTGGAGCATGACTACAATTTGATACTTGTAGATACCCCAATTATTAATGGTTTTTTTTTGTTTTTTTTTCTAGAAGATTGGACTGTTCTAGGTCCGTACATTTACAAACACTACACAACCTACGTTACAATTAGAGGAAAATACATTCAACCATTTACCAACTCGTGCAATCTGCAACGGTTTTGGTATTCGTTGTCGCTGATACTTTTACAAATCGTTTACTTGTTTCGTTATAAACGAAAACACCCGACTATTTTAACGCCTATAACGAGAAGTAAACGAGGTCACACGAGGCTTGTAAATCTGCCAACATTTAAAATAGTTATATGAAGCCATGGAAACAGGCAATTAATTAAAAGGGACCCCACAAATTATACAGTACCTCAAAATTCGAGCATCGCTCTGCTTGCCCTATAACAGTACAGCGTACCCAAGGTATAAAATAACCTACGTTGTTCAAATGTCCTTAAATAATGTTTACATTGCGTTTCCCAATCTTTTGACACGCCCCTCCCCCAATAATATGATATCTTTCGCGCGCCCCTCTTTTACTAGATGAGTGAAAAATGGATTAAGTGACGAGATATACTAAACAGATACACATTAAAATGCTATATATAATATAGTAACTACTTGTTATTTTCATTAATAAAAATTTATTAAAATGTTTAATTTTGCCTTATTCACTCTACCCTAATCACTCGCGCCCCCAAGATATCATTTGCACCTCCCTGGAAAGGTTCGCGCCTCACACTTTGGGAAACACTGGTCATTTATAGAGATAGATAAAGGAACATTCGTGTATGTATATTTGGCACATTCAGAAATGTTCAAAATAAAGATTAGATCCATTATTACGGAACAACAACAAATGTATATAGATATGCAAGTTTCACCACTTTCACGTGTCCGCTTCACACTTACGGTCTTGTGTATTTACCTATTACTGGATGTGTTTGTTTGAAATCTCGTCTTCTTCGTGTTAATCGCACGACTAAGCTCTATAGAAAAATGTGTACGAAAAGTGCCTAAAAAAATACATATACGTTATAATCCGGAATACGTTCAAAGTTGGACTTTCTAAGATCTTACTTCTAATGAAAAACTGATAGATAGTCCTCAATCTTTTACTATCTATACGGGTTGTACTATACGGGTCTCCTCCAACTCCCCCCTCCCACAAGTTTAATAACGTACTTCCCTATCTACGTAATAAAAAACTACTTGTAGAGCAGGCCGATTTTCGTGTAAATTCAAATTTCACATCCATATGTTAACCCACTGAAGTACACAAGCATAGTCATTGGTTGATGGTTGGTTGGTTAAGCACAAAGCTACACATTCGAAGTTTCAGTTCACTTTTACATTAAAAGAACAGAGCAGCTATTTTAAGTTTGACTCTGCAAATAAAAAATCTTTATATCGGTTTTTACATTAAAAGTAAATCATGAAAGAGGCCTAATCTCTAAGTATCAATATTGTTTAGCATCAATTATCAATTCAAGTTAAGAGTCGTTTGAGAATACTGCACCTATTTTTTTTAGGTGCCACTGAAATTCTTCATGTGTCTTTTAACATTAAATTAAAACCAGACAGGAGGCCTTACCTACCATTGATAAACATACCTGAGTAACAGACATATTCTACTGAGACACGTTGATGAAGAAACTACGAATGCCAGTAAAAGCAGTAGTAGTAAGAGAGAGAGATTGTTGCATGACTTCGTCGAGATACAAAACGAACGAGGTACACGACTTCAGGCCGGAAATCACGTATGACATCACTCACCTATACTGTTAATACAGACAAGCCACACACGTACGAGCTCTGAGTTTACAAGTATATCACTTTGTAGACTGGTGCCACTTTGGGATAAGTACCTCTTGATAACTTGGCCAAAAGGCTTTGTTGTATCACAAGAATTAACTGTGTATAAATGTATAATCAGGTTATATACATGAATATAAATAAACATGCTTTGGACTAAAGCCTCTCTTTGTCCAATCATGGTATGGCCAGTCTGCAATCTATCAGCAGTAACAATAAGTTGTTCTTAAAATAAAGGCCTTGAAACAAAACTAAAACCAATATAATGTGCGAAGAAGCCCAATCTGATTTTTTTTTCTTTATTGCAGAGCTATTAAGGTTATCTGCCACCGTCCCTAATTTTGAGCTTCCGACCAGAGGGAGCAGCCATCTCCAACTCTTAAGCCTAACGCAACAACGTAGTACGTATCTGAAAACATACCGTATTGACTGGACATTCGTTTTATATCAAGAAATGTATAGTTAACCGCATAGGCGACAAAGATATCAAAATTAAAGAATAGGTTAAACAATCGTCAAGTTTTTTTTTATATTTTTTTGTTTGAAGAATATGACGTTTTGAGCTACGTCAGATCGCACAGCGCTAGGTCTAAACGTCATCCTCTTCAAATAAAAATACATACAAAAACCATTGCTTAGTTATAAATCATGAGTGTTTATAACACCATCTGAATAGAGATAAAATAGGATTTATTTGTTTCTTATGGATTTGTACCAGAGGCAACCCATAATCCCCACAGTCTCCTCTAACCCCCCCCCCTCCGCTTCACAAGTGTCCCTCTTTTTGTTAGTGAGACCATGTCCGTTCAATGTCCTATTCACACTACTTACTGCTATACAATCAACATTAAATATCATATCTTACAAAATATGAGGTTTGATCTTCAGGCAATTCAATCGCCCAATTCAAGAAGTTTGGATAGATCAGAGCTCACTCAAAACACCTGGTTAAAGGGAACGTCGATATTTGTATAACCACAAAAGATAATTAGTTTAAATCAAGAGATACACCCATTCTCTGCGACCAAAACTAAAACTAAATTACAAAACAAAGTTCAGTAACAACAAGAGACGTGGGTTTAATGCGAATCAGACCAAAAATGATAACCATTTCTCTACATTTAGCTTGGTTTGAATTTTTGGGCTACTCTTTTACCAACAAATAGTGGGATTGACCGTCACATTATAACGCTCCCACGCGGCTGTGACGGGGATTCGAACCGGCGACCCTCAGATTGCGAGTCGAGTGCCCTAATCACCTCGCCAGAGTGAAATTGATGTACAATTTTTAATAATATGCCAAACACACTACCTCTGCTGTATCCACTGCCGACGAGGCCTTTTGACCAATAGCAGGGCTCTTCTGCCGGTTGGGATAGCAAAGGGTGGTGGTTAATACAGTTGCTACAATTGCTGCTGTTGGATTTTTAACACGAAGCTACAAAATGGATTATACGCGCGGGTAATCGAACCATGACGATGTTGTATTTTAGTGTTGTATGTTTGGAAACTTACCGCTGAGCCACTAGAGATCATAGTTGAGACGTTATTTATATTACTAAATCTCTTGAGAACAGTTGTTATGGTGTAAACTGAATTACGTTGGTGAAATGTAATTTTTCACCACTATACTATTTATTTAACCCCAACCGTGATTTGCCCGAAATAACTCGGGCGCCCTCTATGTATCGATAAAAATATTTGCTCAAGTTAATTCTGGCAAACCATTTCACGCCGTATTTTTAATTCATTGCCCGAATTTTTCGCATGTTATTATGTATTACAATCAGTGCTCGCTAGATGGCACCGACAATGTTGTTTGTGCTGATCTCTATCGGATTTTTTCTGAATTACGTATCATAAACATTGGAGAAGCATTCCTATTTTTTATTGTAATTTCAGATACGTAACATTTATTTATCGAGAATATTTTGTGAAAAAATACAATAACAGATCAAGAAAGAACTTTTCTTTCATTAACATAAAGTACAAGTTATCAAAAAGCGAAATATAAAATTATTTTTTTAACCTAACTTAAAAAAAAACCTAGATACGAAAGGGTTCTCTTTCAATGATAAGAAAAACACCTAGGCCTTTTTTTTTAACTTCAGCGTGCACATTACTAATCTGTTTTTTACTACAGATAATAACTTTAAAAATCATATCTAATAGCACAAACTTTACTACATTAACAATCGTGATTAATCTTTATTTATTCCTTATTATAAAAACCTAAAACTGTATTCTATGTTCTTCAATGTGTTGATCTACTTTTTGCCTTCCAGCGCAAGGATAGCGTCACTAGTTTTTATATCAGAGGATGCGCACGCACTTCTAAATCAGAAATAATACATAACACAGGACTGCGATGGTTTTATTGTCTTGAATTTTTTAGATATTCCACAGTAATTCCTGTACGCCGAATCTGAAAACGATATCCATTTTTCTCTATCACGTACGGAGTTTTCACAAAACGTCATGACGCAATATATAAAAGAAATACCACAACAGTAATATTGAGACTAAAAGACGTAGATTTCACCAAAAAAAATGAGGATGCATATTCGTTTGACATCAATGCTGTTCCCTTTTCTTATGTTTGTATGTATTTTTGTTAACAAACATAACAATAACAAAAGTGTTCATTGTGGTAAACGAAATAATAATTTGATCTAAGCAAGAGTTTTTTTCTTCTTCCCGATTTGTAAAAAATTCTTACGTGATAGAAAAAAAAAGAATATTATTTTCGAAATCTGCATAGTTGAATTATGGAAAATCCGTTATTAAAACTAATACAACTTTTATGAAGTTTAAATTCGCAGGCCTGTTTTATTTTTGTTCCTATCTTCGCGCAAAGTTACACGAACCGACCAGAGAGGTAAGGCAGCTAGTCAACATCTTCCATCGCCAAATTTTGGGATAACTCTGACGTAATAGTGGAATTTGCCCGTGATTCTTATAATGTGTCCATGGCCCAAAAAATGTGTAGCGCGATTTTGAAACAACGGGCCTCGAACTCTGAATCCTAGGATTCACAGTCTGTTATTTTATTTATAACTAAGCCTTTTTGCGTTCTTAAGTTAATTTTTTGTTTGTTATTAACGGCAAAGTTACACAATGGGCTATCTGTGCTGTGCCCAACACGTGTATCGTAACCCGGTTTTTAGCGTTATAAGCCTTCAAACTTAACACTGAACAACTGATGGGCGTTGTGTTGGCCACTATCAATCACAGTCCTATTTTTCTAAAATTTTCTTTCTACAAATACATGTGTGAATAAACACAATTTTACATTTGCAGAAATGTAGAGAGAAAGGGGACGTGTTCTGCAGATATTTAAAAACAAATAATAATAATAAAAATAAGCAGATTAGTGAAATACATCAGATGTCAGGCAAGTGCCACGAGGTTATTAATACAGAATCAAGTTGTTTTTCTCTTGTAGACACAAAACAATAACGTAGAGTATTTCTTCCCACGGCCAAAGCCCTAATATTAATACTTAAGGTCACCTTGAATGAGACGTGTCTGTGCGAACGATACACTCCCCCCCCCCTCCCGAAAAAGCTCAAGGGAGAATACTAAATTCTGTACAGGAATACCGATGTAACCGGATTTAAAAAAAAATAAAAATTTACGTCATACAACCATCCATGTTTTTTTTCCACAACTCATTCACTACAACCTAAAAGAGGGGTCAACAAATATCACACGTTCTTATTTATGACGTACTGGCTAAAGTATCCGTTCGTTGGACGGGTGAAATAAAAACTCGTTTGTAACAAAGGATGTACAATTGTGCTTTTGTTGTTTTTTTCTTAGCATAATAAACATTAAAGTACAATAAAAATACATAAATGTATCAATACTTATTGACACAGTTTTTGCTTCCTTGACACAACTTCTATATCATTAACACGGACTTTATTTCATTGACACAGTTTTTATATCATTTACACAGTGTTCACTTCTATGACATAACTTCTATTTCATTCAAACGGCCTTTATTTCCTTCATACTACTTTAACATCATCAACATAAGCACAATTCCTTTCTAGTGAACAAAACTCCAGTTCCATACAAAAGTAAAACTTACTCTCAGTAAAAAGGTTAATCAAGTCCACTGTCTGTCTTACAGCTCCAAGCAATTAACTTCGTTCTGCTTGAATACCTCGAATCAAAGGGCCCGATATTTCCAAGTTGTCATTGTAATTATATACAATGAAGATTTAGTATATGTAGCTGACACAAAAACAACAACAACAAAATACATAAATGTTGAAGATCGGTATGTCAGAAACAAAAAATGAATCTTTAGACTACTCTCTAAAAATAAAAATTCAATTATGTTGTCTTTTAACTGAAACATGTATGATGAAGTAATGATTAGGTTTATCTCGTACCAGCAGGTTTTGTATCGGATCCCATTGCGTATTGATACACTACCTTAAAACTGAACCAAAAACGTAGACATATGTATCTATGATAATACTGCATCCAAAAAATGTAGTCCTCCTGTGGGACAGCGGTAAGTCTATGGACTTGCAACGCTAAGATCCGAGGTTCGATTCCCTCCGGTGAACACAGCAGATTTCCCAATGTGGCTTTGCCATAAAACAATCAAACACAAAATATGAACGTGTAAAATATCGTCTTTTGATATATTCCGAAACAAATTTTGCACCATTTTCACCAGATACTACTGGAAACCTGTTTCACGTGACAGTTTTACAAAAAAAAAATAATTTAAAATTTATACTTATTCTTGTCAGAACGTTCTGTTTTACAGAACGTAGAGACCCGACATGGCCTGGTGATTAAAGCGCTCGACTCGCAATCTGAGAATCTCGGAATCGAATCACTGTCACCAAACGTGCTCGCACTTTCTGTCTTCCCTTTAGTATATTACTGCGAAATTAGGAACGGATAGCGCAGATAACCTTCTATTAACTTTGAGCGAAATTCAAACCAAACTAAACTAGAACGTAAACGTAAAGTTTAATATTCAATAGTAAAGGACGAGGTTTAACCCTCCCAGGTCGCGAACAACCTATCCAGACAGACAACACACACAGAACATTCTTGACCCTCCCAGGTCGCGAACAACCACCAAGTACCTATCCAGACAGACAACACACAGAGAACATTCTTGACCCTCACAGGTCGCGAACAACCACCAAGTACCTATCCAGACAGACAACACACACAGAACATTCTTGACCCTCCCAGGTCGCGAACAACCACCAAGTACCTATCCAGACAGACAGACAACACACATAGAACATTCTTTTCCAAAACTTAGAGCTGACAAAATAGTCTGTTTTACAGAAACAGGAAAGATACAACAACCTTTTTTTTTACAGAACTTGAGCTGATACAACAATCTGTTTAACGGACGTTAGGCTGAAACAGTAATTTGTTTTACGGACTTTGAGCTGATACAATAATCTGTTTAACGGACTTTGAGCTGATACAACAATCTGTTTAACGGACTTTGGACTGATACAACAATCTGTTTTACAGAACTTGAACTCGTACATTAATTTATTTTACGGACTTTGAACTGATACAACAATCTGTTTTACAGAACTTGAGCTCGTACATTAATTAATTTACGGACTTTGGACTGATACAACAGTCTGTTTTACAGAACTTGAGCTGATACAATAATTTATTTTACATACTTTGTACAACAATCTGTTTCACGGACTTTTAGTTGATACAACAGTCTGTTTTACGGAACTTGAGCTGATACAATAATTTATTTTACGGACTTTGGACTGATACAACAATTTGTTTTACGGACTTTCAGTTGATACAACAGTCTGTTTTACAGAACTTGAGCTGATACAATAATTTATTTTACAGGAGAAGCAAATAATTCGTATTTCATTGTACCTTTTATTTTCTTATATTAATAAATACTTCACTTTTCAAGCATGTTTTACTGAGATAAATTTAAATTGTTACAGTTTTTTTTAAACACATTAACATGAAGAGCAGGCTTTGAGGAAAACTACACGGTATTTGTGTGCAGTAACTTTTACTGATTACTGTCAAAAAAAGTACGGTTAAGAATACTTTTCTTTAAATTGTGTTTCAGAAGTCAGCAGCTGTAATTCTATTGAATAAGTTCGATGTTACGATTTAACATTTCCACCGGTAACTCGCAGCTAATCCTGAGAGCTTACAACGCAGTAATTCGGGGTTCTTTCCCCACGGTGGACATAGCGCAGATATAGCCTTTCGTTCAGTATCGTGAACTCGAGCGAAAATCTGGGATTTCGTTAATGTCAATCTGGAAGCTCACAAGACTAGAGGTTAAGGATATGTTTGTGTTTTTTCACAGGGCCGGATTAACCATTAGATAAAAACAGTACAGCAACAGCACAAGATGTTTATTCACAGAGAGTATACTGTTTTAAAAGAACAACTTTATATTTTAACCAAATATAATATCATTTATTGATTAATTATTGTCTGAACTTGAGATAAACTTCATGAGCTTGCTGGCTGTGAGTCTATCTGTCTGTTTATAGACAGTGACTCGAAACATGAAAGGATAAGAAAATGAAAAATATAAATTATGGACAGCAATTATAGTAATTCACTACCAGCAAACTTTTTTGCTGACCCTTTAGAGAACCCTAAGTTATAGCTTAGTTAGATTGTTCATTAATATGGCTCTGTAGTTTGATTATAAATAAGATCCATACTAAAATAAATTAACACAAGATTAAGATCACATTTTTTCTATTAAAATAATAATTTATTCTTTGATAAGATATTCAACTTAATGTTGTGTATAAAAATTATTCTGGTGGCGCTTTCGCAATATTATAATCGCTCATCGGCATTTAAAATATCGAATATTGTAAGTCTCATATGGAGAGTATTCTGTTGTACCAGATTTACGATCAACTTTTAACCAGAGTTAAAATATGCGCTGCGAACTTAAAGGTCTGTATGTTAAACATCATATTCAATAGTGAAAGTACATTGAAATTTTTCGTCACCTTATTTTCGCTGTTAACGCGTGTTGCGACGTTACGCGATTTTTAACGATTAAAAAAAACAAAAAAAAAACGTCGCCTTGTGTTGTAGATATACTTTTTCGGGTGTTACCTTTCCAAACAGCATGGATGCGTCCGCTTAGATATTGGACAGTGGCATATCCATTTCTATTGAAATGTTCCCCCTCCTTTTATAAACCAAAATACATTACGTTATTTTTTTTCCAACTTGGTTATTCAAGCTAACTGCTGTAATTATACTAGTCTTGCTTTACATTACTGATTCTGTTTTTCTCAAGTTAAATTTTTCAAATAAGAAATAAAAATAATCAACGCTCAAAAGACTCAAGCGGTTTTAACATTGTTTGGTTCTGTAATTTCTTTTCATTGACTGTCGTTGTTTCGCGAATTGGAATAAAATTTTTCCGTGTTTCGTATTTGAGTGACTGAAGGTGCAACATTTACTCCGGAAAGTGATTTTGATTTCACACCCCCAACGATTGATTCGGAAATTTGAATTATTTATTCTATTTATCCGTATTATAATGAAAATGTTCTTTTTCGTAGAATGATTATTATATTGGCTATCGACAAGTAGGTGGCGCTACAAGTTGGTACACTGCAAATTAATGATCAGTTGTTTTTAAAACGCACGTTTGTCCAATTCTGATTTGGGTGCCTAAATCCAATAGAATCGTATCAGTAAAATTGATTTTATATGTGTATATATATATATATATATTTCATGAACATTAATATAAAACAAAGAATGGAAATACCTCGTATAATGTACCTCAGAACGTCAAGATATTAAACTGATTACATTTTTTGTTCGTGAAGACCGGCGCCACGTTATCTAATGTACTTCACATCAAAGGTGTAGTGCTGCCGGAGTCCCGACATTTAAAAGACTAAAATATGCATATAGAAAATAAATTACTCAGATTACACCTGAAACTGTCTTTCATAACGAAATTCTCAGAGTGTCAGAGAACACTCCGACTGTTTATTAGAGCTCTTTCCTACCACTCAATACGCTCTTTGTCACCCTCCCTCTGGAGTTAATGTTAGGCACCATGCGACCACTCGGCTCAAAAGCAGGTGCCAGAGCGGTAAAATGGTAAAGTGTTTGTCACACGTCACGAGGTTTATCAATCAAACGAATATGGTATTAAAAACGTAATAAAATACATTTTACAACTATATTACGTGTTTAAAAATATACACATTTTAAAAGACTTATTATTTATATAATATACAACTAAGATCGCTTTTTGAAGTTCATTCGTGTTGTCAGTACAGGAGGTGTACAAAGCATTATCAAAGTCAACGTTGTGAATATTGTTTACAGAATGTTGTTGTTTATATTGAAGTTGTAAGAGACTAGAAGTATTATATATATATATATATATATATATATATATATGGTTTCCAGCTGTTGCTATTTTTTCCCCATGCTGCTTAGCGTAAAGGAAGTTGGGTTGCGTGTTTTCTGTAGGTAATATATGCGTTTTCAATGTATTACTTATGTAAATAGCCTCAAGTAATTAGTAATAACTATATATTTTCGTAATTTAAAATCGACTAACAAAAATAAAAATGAGGTTATGAATATGGGGGTCTTTACCCTGATGGTGACATCATACATAGGATACATTTTGGCAGGGCTCCGGCACTGTAAAATTTTGCGCTACACTACTGCTGCAGATTGTCAAGCAATTGTTAAGACTAATATGAAAAACTGAAAGGATGGTGTCTTCATATTATACTTAATATCCTGAAGTCACTGGGCTTGTTGCAGCATTCTTTATTAAGACTAATATGTGAAACACACAACAGATGGCGCCACTATATCTAATGTACTTAATATCCTCAAAGCTCGGCTAAATCTAGTTTTCTTCATTAAGACTAATATAAAAAACACACAAAGGATAGCGCTACCTTATATATTTTGCTATTTTATAATTTGACTATTACACCAAGATATTAACACCACTTTAGCTTATGTACTTAAAGAATCTTCATTATTTTTTTTCTCTCATCATCTTGTAATGTATTTCTCTTGTTTTCTGTTCTTAAGCCACGAGTGGTGGTAATAAAATTTATATATTTATATAGATTGTTTTATGTCATAAATGTTATTAGAAAATAAGGCAGGTTGTGCTTAGGGAGGTTAATTAACAGCGCCATCTCGACAGAAACGATTTTGTCGTCACTGTAACTGGTGCAAAATTATCGAATCAAACCCATCATATCACTGTATACTCTTTCACGAAACATGGAACATAGTATAATTACGTTTTTTTCTTTCTTAGTTAACAAAGAGAACTCCATATTGCCTGAAAAACATAAATAATGTAGAGCAACATTTTGCCTGGAAGTCAAAGAACGAATGTTTTTCGCTTTAACAACAAGTATTACTTAAAACTGTTTACCTGTATAAACGTATATTTGTTCGTAGGCGAAGCCTTCTTCAAACTGGGAAAGTTCGTCGACGCCGAACAGTGGTACAAAGAGGCCTTGCGGGTCAAACCAGATCACGTTCCTGCGCATCTTACATACGCGAAACTATTATCGAAATGGGTAAGCCGTTCTTTTCGTAAGCCAGAATAATCTGAACAAGAGTAGGAAATTTCATGTAGTTTAAAAGTTGTGTTTCAGTTTCAGCAGGACCATGTGTAATGCAGTAAAGTTATGGGTTTCAACATCGCTTGGATTTTTACGTACTATAAAGCTGTAAATAACCTTTCGAAAAATGAAGTGGTGGATGTAATAACAAAATTCTGATATGTACCAGCTGTAAATAACCTTTCGAAAAGTGAAGTGGTGGTTGTAATAACAAAATTCTGATATATACCACCAGCTATAAATAACCTTTCGAAAAGTGAAGTGGTGGTTGTAATAACAAAATTCTGACATATACCAACTGTAAATAACCTATCGAAAAGTGAAGTGGTGGTTGTGATAGCAAAATTCAAATATATATCAGCTCCAAATAATAATTTGTGTGCATTTATTTCAAAACGCAAACTAAGCACAATTCGTTAAAAAAGAACCAACCGAAACACCCCACATTCATGGATATATTAGCAACCAAAAAAAAACCCCTATTTAGATATATTACCAATCGAAAAAAAAACCCTATTTAGATGTATTACCAATCGAAAAAAAACCCTATTTAGATGTATTACCAACCGAAAAAAACCCTATTTAGATGTATTACCAACCGAAAAATACCCTATTTAGATGTATTACCAACCGAAAAAAAACCTATTTAGATGTATTACCAACCGAAAAAAACCTATTTAGATGTATTACCAACCGAAAAAAACCTATTTAGATGTATTACCAATCGAAAAAAAACCTATTTAGATGTATTACCAACCGAAAAAAAACCCTATTTAGATGTATTACCAACCCGTGAAAATATCCTTTCTTGCAGCACCGACCTGTAGAAGCGGAGCAGTGGTTTCTTAAAGCAATGTCTATCGCTCCTAATGACTCCAGTGTCTACCAGCATTACGGTAAGTATAGAACTCAAATTATAAATTATAGTGGTTTCTTAAAGATTAAAAATAAGCTTCGACTTAGAAACGGATGAAGACAAAAGGCACATTAATTTAACATTATACCAGAGGATGTATTGCCTTATTTTCACCGAAACGGTAATAATAAGAATCGTTTCTTTTTTATTTGTTTTGATATAGTTCTTTTGTGTTTCCATATTAGGTATTGACTTATTATCCTCGTTTTCTGTAGTAATTTGTAATGCTTTTTATTTTTTCAGGTCAGTTTTTATCAGAATCAGAACGGCACAATGAAGCCGCCGAAACTTACCTTCGAGCTGCTCAGTTGGCTCCTGAAGAATACGAGATCGTCTTCAACGCCGCTAACACCCTAAGGTAAATGTTGATTAGTGGTATCAACACACTGGTAATCTATATAAATAAACATCAATATGTGTGTGTGTATCTGTTCCTTATACGTTTCCACATTTCTTGATCAATCACCTGTCTGCTGTGTCCGCCGAGGGTAATCGAACCCCTGATTTTAGCGTTGTAAATCCGAAGACTTACCGCTGTCCCACCGGGGAACTTTTGATCAATCAGCACCAAACTTGACACAGGATGACATGAGGAATGTCATGAGGGGTTGTTTCTCCTCCTAATTTCATATCTAATTTCGGAAAAACTACCAAATCAGCCCAACTTGACACATTGATAGAGGAGGACATGAGTGAAGGGGGACCCCACCCCCATCTAATTTCATATTGATAGAATTCTTGAAAACAGTATGTCTTTCTTTTGAAATAAAGACCGTGTTAATGATATAAAGATTGTGTCACGGAAGTAAAGTCCGTGTCAATGATACTATATAATGATATAAAAGTTGTGTCAAGGAAGTAATAATTGTCAATGAAATAGTCTGTGTCAATGATATAGAAGTTGTGTCAAAGAAGAAAGGACTGTGCCAATGATATAAAAAGTTGTGTAAATAAAATAAAGTCCGTGTTAATGATATAGAAGTTGTGTCAAGGAAGCAAAGACTGTGTCAATAAGTATGGATACTGTTTATCCATTTTACCTGACCATTATCAACCACAGTCACTGTACAACATGCTAGGTATGGATACTGTTTATCCATTTTACCTGACCATCATCAACCACAGTCACTGTACAACATGCTAGGTATGGATACTGTTTATCCATTTTACCTGACCATTATCAACCACAATCACTGTACAACATGCTAGGTAATAATATTGTTTATCCATTTTACCTGACCTTTATTAACCCCAGTCACTGTACTGTATGGTCGTTTTACTGTTAGTTCATTTGTCAATACGAAATGCCGGTTTCGTTTTACAAGTTGTATTTTTTTACTGTTAGGCTATATTGTAATATAGTGCTGTATATAAGAAACTGAATATTATATAGCTCTTAAACACGGGTAAAATAAATTAATACTATGTTTCATAAACACGATTTTGTATTTCTTTAAAATAACCTTCATGTCACAACAATTATATCGTTCACACAACCGTTCTTTCCTTGACACAACTTTTGCATTGACATAACCTTTATTTCATTCACGCTACTTTATATCATTAACACGGACTTTATTTCATTGACACAAGTTATATATCATTGACACAGTCTTTGCTTCCTTGACACAACTTGTATATCATTAACACGGACTTTATTTCATTGACACAACTTTTATATCATTGACACAGTCTTTGCTTCCTTGACACAACTTGTATATCATTAACACGGACTCTATTTCAGCATGTTGTACAGTGACTGTGGTTGATAATTTACACATTTTACCTGACCCAGTATCCATACCTAGCATGTTGTACAGTGACTGTGGTTGATAATTTACACATTTTACCTGACCCAGTATCCATACCTAGCATGTTGTACAGTGACTGTGGTTGA
>NW_013666493.1:237353-238708 GCF_000517525.1 Limulus polyphemus
CAGTATTGGTACCTTATGTATTTTCATTGCACTTTTAATGTTTATTATATTAAGAAAAAATAGAAGCACAATTTCCTATCCTTTGTTACAAACGAGTTTTTATTTCACCCGCTCAATGGGCGAGTACTCGAGCTAGTGATAAAATAACGTTGCCTCACAGTTGTACGTCATATGTTCAGACTTATGTCAGCTAATAAACCCAGTATAAGTGTGTTACTTGTCGGTTTCCATTTTCTAATTTTACATCATTTATCTATTTGCTCCACCCCCTGTGTCTCAGCGGTAAGTCAAAGAATATAAATTGGATTTCGATACTCGCAGTGAACAGAGCACAGATAGGCCATTGTGTAGCTTTGTGCTTTACAAAAAACAAGTCTATCTATTGTAATTTCAAGGCATTCAGATCAATCTACTGCCTTCGCTTAAGTTTAATCCATTGCTTTATCTACTGCCTTTGCTTAAGTTTAATCCATTGCTTTATCTACTGCCTTCGCTTAAGTTTAATCCATTGCTTTATCTACTGCCTTCGCTTAAGTTTAATCCGTTGCTTTATCTACTGCCTTCGCTTAAGTTTAATCCTTGCTTTATCTACTGCCTTCGCTTAAGTTTAATCCGTTGCTTTATCTACTGCCTTCGCTTAAGTTTAATCCGTTGCTTTATCTACTGTCTTCGCTTAAGTTTAATCCGTTGCTTTATCTACTGCCTTTGCTTAGGCTTAATCCTTTGCTTTATCTATTGTCTTCGCTTAAGTTTAATCCTTTGATTTATCTATTGTATTCGCTTAAGTTTAATCCCTTGCTTTATCTATTGCCTTCGCTTAAGTTTAATCCATTGCTTTAAGATAATAGTGAAATTTGTTCGGTTTTTATCTTCTGTATTTCAGTTCTAGCTACAGAGACAAATGGATAATTTATCAGAAATTCTGACGAAAGCGTTTTATTGCTACAGTAACCATCATACATCAGGCTCTTGTTTAAGACATTATAAGTTATATAGAAACCTGGGTGAAACAGATCGTTATACCTACTAAGCAGTAGGTTATCATTCCGTCTGGGAGATTATTAAGCAGTACGCGTAGAATGGAGATCGTAAAGCATTGCGCGCAGAGTTATCACCAGAGAAAAGTGCTATTTTCACCAGTTGAGGATGACTCGAATCTTGGGATTTATAAAATAGTTTTTTTTAAACAGATTTCTGATGTAAACAAAATTTGTTTCATCGCTCAGCGCAAATCATCCTGCTGTATTTAGAAAGATGAAAAATAAACAAGCATCTTTGTTTATTTTCTATCTTATACTTTAACATTCTCTTATATTCTTTTAACTTTTGTCTAATAGTTAACACATAGTTCGAGT
>NW_013666493.1:239708-241563 GCF_000517525.1 Limulus polyphemus
TTTTAACTTTTGTTTAATAGTTAACACATACTACGAGTAATATACGCAATTTAGAAATATCGAATCATATTGAACTAACATTCTCTATATTCTTTTAACATTTATCTAATAGTTAACACATAGTTCGAGTAATATACGCAATTTAGAAATATCGAATCATATTGAACTAACATTCTCTATATTCTTTTAACTTTTGTTTAATAGTTAACACATACTACGAGTAATATACGCAATTTAGATATATCGAATCATATTGAACTAACATTCTCTATATTCTTTTAACTTTTGTTTAATAGTTAACACATAGTTCGAGTAATATACGCAATTTAGATATATCGAATCATATTGAACTAACATTTTCTATATTCTTTGAACTTTTGTTTAATAGTTAACACATAGTTCGAGTAATATACGCAATTTAGAAATATCGAATCATATTGAACTAACATTTTTCTTTTCGTAATTTTGATGGAATGTAATTTTTTTTTAGTCTTCTTACTTATCAGGCACGTCCAACTGTGCAAAACATTTGGGTGAAGGCAATGGTAAATGAATAAACATTGTCTGACAATCAATAAAAAACACGCTTTATAATATTATTGAACAATTTTGCACAATAATGATTACCGTATTGTACATAGAAGATATATATGAAATTATTTGTCGTAAATCACACAAACAATAACAATGTTTCAGGTAATAATCAGTATACACATCATACAGATACACAAAAAGTTAATAACAGTGTATTATTTAGAATTTGCCAAAGAACTGTAGTATATTTTTATTGGCAACAAAACACTGGAGACACTTGACCCCCCCCCGGTCCCGACCAATTTTGTACAGTTAGTGGAATCTATTAGTGCTTATGGTATTTTATATTTTTCTGGAAAACGGGCGATGTTTTAATTAGCAGAAGTTTGAAGACGTACATGTAATTTTCATCGATAATAAACAGTGGGTGTGCCCTTGTAGGGAACCCTGGTTATATGTGGAGAAACTTGTACTGTCTGTTAATAATAAACAGTGGATGTGTCCTTGTACGTAACCCTGGCTATATGTGGAGACACTTGTACTTCTGTACTGTCTGTTGATAATAAACAGTGGATGTGTCCTTGTAGGGAACCCTGGCTATATGTGGAGAAACTTGTACTTCTGTACTGTATGTTGATAATAAATGGTGGATGTGTCCTTGTAGGGAACCCTGGCTATATGTGGAGAAACTTGTACTTATGTACTGTCTGTTGATAATAAACGGTGGATGTGTCCTTGTAGGGAACCCTGGCTATATGTGGAGAAACTTGTACTTCTGTACTGTCTGTTGATAGTAAATAGTGGATGTGCCCTTGTAGGGAACCCTGGCTATATGTGGAGAAACTTGTACTTCTGTACTGTCTGTTGATAATAAACAGTGGATGTGTCCTTGTAGGGAACCCTGGCTATATGTGGAGAAACTTGTACTTCTGTACTGTCTATTGATAATAAACAGTGGATGTGTCCTTGTACGGAACCCTGGTTATATGTGGAGAAACTTATACTTCTGTACTGTATGTTTAGGTAATTATAAGTTTTATTAACTTATGTTTCAGGCAAGCTGGTCGAAATGCGGAAGCCGAAGACTACTACCACTTAGCGGTCAAGTTACGGCCAAATGTAAGTGTTTCTATTTATAGTTACAAGTAGTGTTTAGCTATAGGATACGTCTGACCCCTCAGTGTTTTGCTTGTAACTATAAATTAGTGTTTAGCTATAGGATACATCTGACCCCTCAGTGTTTTGATTTATAGTTACAAGTAGTGTTTAGCTATAGGATACATCTGACCCCTGAGTGTTTTGATTTATAGGTTACAAGTAG
>NW_013666493.1:241978-249983 GCF_000517525.1 Limulus polyphemus
TAGTGTTTAGCTATAGGATACATCTGACCCCTCAGTGTTTTGATTTATAGTTACAAGTAGTGTTTAGCTATAGGATACATCTGACCCCTGAGTGTTTTGATTTATACTATTTGTAATTATAAATCAAAACACTCAGGGGTCAGATATATCCTATAGCTAAACACTACTTGTAATGTTTAGCTATAGGATACATCTGACCCCTCAGTGTTTTGAGCTAAACACTACTTGTAACTATAAATCAAAACACTCAGGGGTCAGATATATCCTATAGCTAAACACTACTTGTAACTATAAATCAAAACACTGAGGGGTCAGATATATCCTATAGCTAAACACTACTTGTAACTATAAATCAAAACACTCAGGGGTCAGATATATCCTATAGCTAAACACTACTTGTAACTATAAATCAAAACACTCAGGGGTCAGATGTATCCTATAGCTAAACACTACTTGTAACTATAAATGTAGGATACATCTGACCCCTCAGTGTTTTGATTTATAATTACAAGTAGTGTTTAGCTATAGGATACATCTGACCCCTCAGTGTTTTGATTTATAGTTACAAGTAGTGTTTAGCTTTAGGATACATCTGACCCCTGAGTGTTTTGATTTATAGTTACAAGTAGTGTTTAGCTGTAGAATATGTTTGTGTATTCCCGTATTCACCTTGCAGGTTGCAAGTATAGTGAGTATTGGCATAAACTTTCGAAGAAACACTAACTGCCAAGGTTCTGTTAATTGCACAGTTAATGTTTGTTTGTTTTTTTGATAGTAATACTCCAGCGTCATTGGTCATTTTAATTTCTCATAGAAAGACACTCCAAAAGATATTTAAATGAACTATTATAAGGCATACGAGTAGTCTTCTCGTTTTCTTTAATTTTAATGTTTTGATTCGTTTATTATCTTCACCAGAAGTTTAACAAAACAGATATTAGAGGAAGAATAGCATGTGCTTATGATACTAAATCTGTACACGAAACGTTTTCCATTAAAGACTTGAAACGGAATTTTATTTTGACTATGCAGGATGTAACGAGTCACATGAATCTAGGAGCCATGCTTCACGTGAACGGAAAGCTTCTGGAAGCGGAGTCAAGTTATTTGGAAGCTCTTCGTTTGAAACCTGATGATCCTATTACCCATAACAATTTGCAAAAGCTTCGAAATTTGCTGGCACAGAAAAGGATTCAGCCCACACCTCAACACCGACGATAAGCTGAAATTATAGACCGAAAAAAAGTAAGAAAAAAAGTCAATGATCTACTGGCGACGTTAAACGATAAATGATATTTCCAGCTGAAGATCTCATTAAGGGAAAGTAAATGTCAGATTTTGTTTCAGAAAATATATGCCCTATTTTACTGTCGCCAGCAAAGAACATAAGAAGTGATAGAATGAAGAGAACTATAGTTTAAACTCAAAATATATATATATATACTGCCTTCCATTATTTTTGTCACACGAAGCATTACTAGTGATATCAGAGAATCACAACAAAGCTGCAGCTTAGATCCAAGAGATGATGTTGCCTAGGAACCAGAAACTTTAACGGTGATTACGTGGATAGTCACAATAGAACTAAAGTTTAGATTTAAAAAAAAAAATTGTATTGCCTTACGTTACTGCTAGAAACAGGAAACCTTGCCCATGATGACGTGGTAGAAGTGTTACAGAGTTCAACTTTAGGCCTAATGAACATTGTTGGCAACTAACAATTACTATAGTGATTGCCTGGAAGATCCAGAATGAAGATGTGTAATTGTAGCCCAAATTATTGCGTAATGATGTTGGCAACGTGTGTGTTTTATTTGTTTGTTTTCTTATCGGTAATGGTTTAGAAGGACTTTATCAAAGTTGTGGCTTTGGTGTTGAAATTGGCAGAAAATCATTTTCAGAAAAAAATGGGACATGAAGGAACTATAACAATATGGCTTGATCTGCTGCCTCGTTTCGCTGAACGTGGCATATTTACCACTTTTCAAGGGACTATTAAATGCGTAGTTCTAGTTAGAAAGAGGACACACCAACCATCTGCTTGACCAATTAATAATGAGATTCACCCCAATCCTGTCAATCCACTAACAACAAATGTCTGTGCCTCAGAAAATAAGATTGTAACAGTAAAACGAAACAGCAGATGAATTAGCTTATGCTTTACTAGTTGTATTACAGTGGCCTAGTATCTTATGCTGTTATAAAGTGGTATAATATGTTTATTGTAGAAACTTTACATGTATTGCTGCTAAGGGATTACAGTACACAAAGCGATATTACTTCTTAAAGATATTCTTCCAAATTTGCTTTTGAAATTTCAGCAAAGGTAAGCTTGAGCTAGTTTGTATATTTAATGCGGTTTGGGGCGACATCTATAAAATCAAATCATCCATTAGAAATGAAAGATATATATAGTCCGAATTCAGAAATGTAATATTCTCATCTAGAATGATATATTTTCTATTTACGTATGAAAAAAAAAGGTTTTCCCTTTGAAGTAATTTAATTTTTTTATTCTAATTTGAAAGTAATATATATATATATTGCGCTTTTCTTTGATGTTCCACAGTAATTTTGAAGGTGTAATTTTTACATTTGCTTCAGAAGCTGTAAGACTAGATGAAGAAGGAAACGACCTCACATGTCGCCTAAATATACGTTTAAACCGAACATTCATTTTTTTTATTGTTGGATGTACAAGCTTCACACATCTGTTGTAACATATTGTTGTGTTACATGACACTTGTTTGGAGTGACACAAAGTTCACACCATTCGTTTCTCAATGACAGTGTCTCCTTGAAATAACTGGAGGCTTTCTAGTCAAATATGGATATACAACTTTTGAAGATATTGTATCTGTTCTAGAGCTTTATTATATCAGTACTCTTGTGATCTGAATTTTATCATGGTTGTAGGGAAATATCTTAAAAGCGCACGAAATGGTTTACCTTTACTTTCTCACTCGCATCATTCGTCATCGATACACTAATCCTTAATTCCACTAAACCATCGCACTTTTAAATTGATTGTAGATGTTGTGAAAGAAGATAAATGAATATAAGTTCGTAAATATCTCGGATATTATGGAGACAAATAATGTTCCGACAAAAATCAACTTAATGTGTGTTACAAGGAAGTAAAACTGTACAATAAACAAAACAATAGAACAGCTTCCAGTTTCGATTAACACCAGAACGGTGTTATAAAATGCTTTAGTTTTTTTTGTGTGTGGAATACGTTAACACTATTAAAATCGTGCGTCACTGATTGGTATGCTTTTTGTTATTGATTTTTTTTCTCTCTCTCTTGATGATATTGGATATGAAAATCTCGAATATCATCTTATCTCTTGTAAGTTGCATGCAAGAAAGTTTGAAGAACAGGATTTGGGGAGAATTATACTTATAAGTGAGGGTTCAGAAGTATGATATGTGCTGGATATTTTGTCCGTAAAAAAAAAGAAATTCAAACTTCAACCCATTTTTTTTATATATATATATATATATATATGAAGTTACAACGTAGAAATTATAAGTTAGTTGGTTTTTCCAGCTCTTTTTTTATGTTTTTAAGGTTTGTGTTTATTAAGAAAAAACATTATACTTATAAAAAAAAAGACTTGTTAAAAATATTTTGATGTAATAAGAGAGTTATATTTGCTACTGAGATATTTAGAAATTATTTCTGGATGGAAATGGTAAACCAACGTGTCCATCCTTTGTGACTCTGAAGGCACCTTTTTCGTTTGTTTTGTCTTCTGTAAATTGAATACAAAGGTTGAAAATCCACACACACAAAAAAAAATTTTCGCTTTAAGAATATATTAAATGATGTTCTTTAATGATTGCTTTTCAAATGTGCGAAAACGTTTTCACAACCCAGGACGGCAACGGTCAAGACTTTCATCTTCTAGTCACGAGGTTGCGCTCTTTCTGGAACCGATTTGAGAATGTAAAGCTACTAATCATGTGATCGTATTCAAACTGTAGGAAATTTTGAAGTTTGCGTTCATCATATTATGTTTGGAATGTCGGTCTATTTAGCCGATCCTCTAATCAATATAATAAATTATTAGTTTGGAACTGAGGTATGAATGTAAATATGATATTGTGGGCGATAAATAAATAATTCTGGAAGAATTAAGTCTTTTATCTTTCTTTTCATTTTCTGCACGCCCCGTCAATTCGATTGACTCAAAGGTTTCTCGGATGAATATAAACTTTAAAAGAACATTTTCTACACTATCTTGAAAGACAAGGTACAAGGTGTGATTGTTGGCTTTATAGGCCAGGTGGTTAGGGGGCGCTCGACTCGCAATCTGCGGATCGCGGGTTCGAATCCTCGTCACACCAAACATGCTCGCCCTTTCAGCCGTGGGGGCGTTATAATGTGACGGTCAATCCGACCATTCGTTGGTAAAAGAGTAGCCCAAGAGTTGGCGGTGGGTGGTGATGACTAGCTGCCTTCCCTCTAGTCTTAAACTGCTAAATTAGGGACGGCTAGCGCAGATAGCGCTCGTGTAGCTTTGCGCGAAATTAAAAAAACGAAACAAAAAACAAACAATTGTTGGCCTTACTAATTAAAATGTTTCATGTTTACAAATGTAATAATTTCACGTGTTTCTTATCTGGTGTCTGATCTCATCATCACTCTTGAAGAGAAAAAAAATGTTTTTTTCAGAACTTAAAACTGCGACGTTTCAAACCATCCGGCTGTGTGTGGTTAACAACAATCACAAATTGAAAGTGTAGCGGCTATTCTTGATAATGCACATGTGTAACCATAAGTATTTAGTATAGGTAGCAAGAATTACTTACTCTTAGTACTCAACTTGCTTTTTGTATTTACCTTAAGTTGACACATGTGTATATATATAATTTGAAGATAACAAGGGACTATACTAAACTCTAGCAAAAAAAAACAATGCACCACAAGCAGTAAAGTGTTACATCAAGAAACTTCCAATTTTAAACACATCCACAGACTGAAATAAACAAACAATGCAACACAAGCAGTAAAGTGTTACATTAAGAAACTGCCAATCAGACACGAATATAACATAACATAATGATTAGAAACAACAAGGGACTTAGTGGTCCATGTAGACTGTCCAATCCTTTAAACTAAAGCAATTAAATAAAAAAAATCAAACCCTCAAAGCTGGCCCTCATCATTCATAAAGTTATTTAGCTTTTTCTCAAACTCATTTAAATTTACCGCCTCTACAACATCTGAAGGCAACCCATTTCAAAGTCCAACCACCCTGTTAGAAAAATAAAACTGTCTTTGATGAAGTTGACTCCCACCCTTCCAAAATTTATATTTGTGTCCCCTAGCCCTACCATTCTCATTATTATATATGTAAAAAAGATGATGCATCAACACTGTCAATTCTTTTAACAAACTTAAACACCTCAACCAGATCCACTCTATCTCTTCTTTATCCAAGAGAAAATCATTTCAGAGATCTTAACCTATCTTCATATGATAACCAGATATTATCCTAGTAGATCCTTCATTTAAAATATTATCTGGCTACCAAAGAGCGAACCGCTTGCCAAAACAGTATTCATATTGTGGAAAGTGTGCTTTTACTATGAAACCTGGTTTTATGTGTTATTTTTAAGTCTAAAAAGAAAGACCATAGTAAGATATAACACACACACCGCCACATATTGGTAATTTATTTGATATTAGAGAATGTGAATAAATTTTCACACATCTCTTAACTCCACGAACAACGGTGTAACTGAAGCCACCGGTATTTCTGTTGAATATAAAACTATAACTTTTCACACATCCCTAACTCCACAAACGACTGTATAACTGAAGTTACCAGTATTTCTATTCAATCTAAAACTCAACTCTGTTGAGTTCTGTTCAGTCTAAAACTCTTAACTGAAGTGTTTGAATAAATTTTCACACATCCCTAATTCCACAAGCAACTGAGTAACTGAGGTTATCAGCATTTCTGTTCAATCTAAAACTCAACTCTGTAGTGTTCTATTCGGTCTAAAACTCTAAATTGGAGTGTGTGAATAAATATCGGATAACCTGATGTGGCTTTGCTATAAAAACACACACACACACACACACTTGTCGCTCTGGCTGTTCCGTTGATAGTTGATGTTTTTTTCGATTCCGTTCAGAGCAAGAAGTAAATGGTTAAGTTAAAAGCTGCTGTTTGACGTCATTAAGTATTGACATTCTGTATTCGATATAAGTCCCACCAGACATGCTCGCCCTTTCAGCCGTTGAGGCGTTATAACGTGGCGGTCAATCCTACTATTCGTTGGTAAAAGAGTAGCCCAAGAGTTGGCGGTGGGTGGTGATGATTGGATGCCTTCCCTCTAGTCTTTCACTGTTAAATTAGGGACGGCTAGCGCAGATAGCCCTCGTGTAGCTTTGCGCGAAATTAAAAAAAACAACAACAAATAAATGTATTTCGTGGCTTCTGCAACATTCAATGCGATATGATCATTTTGCGATATTTCGTTGTATTACGTATATCTCCGTGGCAAGTAAACTGTATTTTGAACAATATGTATTGTGTTTCAGCGTAAACTGTTTAGTGCTAATCATTTTATTTGTTTACATAATAACAGTGTGTAAAAGTGATTATAAATGTTTTCAGAGTAACAGTGCTCTAAACTGATCGCTTTAATTATGCCTTCAGAGTAACAGAGTACAATAATGACCATTTTAACTGTTTTAAAATTAACTGTGCATAATAAGAAGAGAACATAACTGTTTTCAAAATAATGTTGCTTAATATTGACAGTTTTCATTTTATTTTTAAAGTAATAATATTTCGTTCAGCCCATTTAGAACTACTTTCAAGATAACTTGTTGATAACACAGGCCTGCGATGGTTTTCTTGATATTTTTACATGTTCTACAGTAATTACTGTACGCTGACCACTGTAACTATATTTCCTGAATGACAGTGTTCAGTACTGACCACTGTAACTATATTTCCTGAATGACAGTGTTCAGTACTGACTACTGTAACTATATTTCCTGAATGACAGTGTTCAGTACTGACCACTGTAACTATATTTTCAGAATGGCAGTGTTTAGTACTGACCACTGTAACTATATTTTCAGAATGGCAGTGTTTAGTACTGACCACTGTAACTATATTTCCTGAATGGCAGTGTTCAGTACTGACCACTGTATCTATATTTCCTGAATGACAGTGTTCAGTACTGACCACTGTAACTATATTTTCTGAATGACAGTGTTCAGTACTGACCACTGTAACTATATTTTCAGAATGGCAGTGTTTAGTACTGACCATTGTAACTATATTTCCTGAATGACAGTATTCAGTACTGACCATTGTAACTATATTTTCCGAATGGCAGTGTTAAGTACTGACCATTGTAACGATATTTTTAAAATGAGTAATGGTCATTACTGACTAGTGTAACTATAACAATAACTCTATACTGTCTAATTTGATTTCTGTAAATGACCAGCAACATCAACGTACACCTGAAATATTCTAAACCACGTGGTCCTAAGTGTATTAGCTAGATTCATGTTTACTTAATACGTAAAATTTAATTTTTAAAATTGAAATCCCAGTTTTTAATGCCGAAAACAAAATACTCTAAATCCATATGTATGTAAACAATATTAATGTAAGACCCATTTGGTCATACTCTAGATCCATATGTATGTAAACAATATTAATGTAAGACCCATTTGGTCATACTCTATATCCATATGTATGTAAACAATATTAAAGTAAGACCCATTTGGTCATACTCTATATCCATATGTATGTAAACAATATTAAAGTAAGACCCATTTGGTCATACTCTATATCCATATGTATGTAAACAATATTAATGTAAGACCCATTTGGTTGTACTCTAGATCCATATGTATGTAAATAATATTAATGTAAGACCCATTTGGTCATACTCCTAGATCCATATGTATGTAAACAATATTAATGTAAGACCCATTTGGTCGTACTCTATATCCATATGTATG
>NW_013666493.1:250633-252299 GCF_000517525.1 Limulus polyphemus
CAAACAATATTAATGTAAGACCCATTTGGTCATTTTTCTTCGACTCTCGAAAAACATGTTTCCATAAGGGGTTGTGTTAAGAACATTTACATAGAATTCATAATTGTTCATCATCATGTGCATGAGCACACTTCATATTTTCATTAATCAAAGGATTGTATAGTATAAAGTAGGTAAAGTGCTTACAACTGGATTTCTATAATTTTAACTGAATTTATTCAAGGTACTTATAAGAATATAGATACAACGAATATTATCGTAACACTGCATATATATCTTAAAAGAAATAAAATCCACACACTTTCCTTCATCTATATAAACAGTAACCTTTTCAAAGAATGTCAAAATATTTGTAAGTCAATATTTCCCTTAGTGAAACCATGTCCACTATTTAATAAAATTCTAAACAACTTTGTTTGTTGTTAGGGCAGGTGTTCCATGGCCTACCTCTAGACGGGGAAACAAGTGTGTCGACCTCAGGCATTGGGGAAGGGTGGTAGAGACTTTCATGTCACAGTTCCACGAAATGGAACCAGAGGGCGCATTGCTAGGACGCCATGATTGGCGGAAATTGTCATATTACCATGATACTTGATGACGAAAGTTGTATGCTGTCAGAGAGAGCATTCACAATAGTTGTCATGTAATATCATAGTTCTAGTGTTACACAATAGAAAGCATGTTGCTATGGCCACGAAGTGGAACCAGAGAGCGTGTTGGTATGATGAGTGCAAAGATAGTTAGTGAGCGAATCATCCGAAGGTGATAGATACAATGATATTGGTTTATGAACAGTCAAAGCCTTAAAATTAATAATTTAATCTAATTTACCAAATGTGTTTACAGTTTCGCTTTATAAGTAAAAACATTAAATCTCTTATTTTAATCTTACCAACTTTATAGTTTTCTCGTACATACGTTTTACAAAGGTGGCTAGTGTTACTAAGGGTAGTGTTTGTATAGGCAGATAGTTCAACAGGATGATGAGATCATTATATCGTGTCTCAATATGATATCAACGTCTACATTTTATAAGTAAAAATTATTATATTGTTGAGAATAGGCGGATGATGTTAATAAAGTTATATAGGCAGACGGTGATACAAAGGTTCTACAGGTGGATTGATTTACTAAAAATGGTGTTCATATAGGCGGATAGTATACTAGATAAATTGTGTTAATAAGGTTCTATAGGCGGATGGTCTTAATAAGCGTATTGTGTGTGTTAAAAAGGCAGATAGTGTTTCTATACGACGATAGGACTGCATACAGATTTCAATGTGTCTCAATTTAGGTTTATATTTCCCATTTATTTATTACACGTGTTTCTATGTGTTTGACAAACTGCTCGAAATCCGCGAAATAAGCAATATCTGATATTTTTAAATTAATTTTGCGTCAAAAAAACTTTTTTTTTTCATTTTTCAAAAACAATTAATATATTCACCGAAAAGCCAAAGCTCTGGCCCATGTTTTTTTCCCAAATTTTGAAAAAAAATTGTGTTTTCCTCATATTTCAATACAATAATGCCATTGATGTAAGACTTTTAAAATGGATATCCTTTCATCAAAATTCCTAATAGTTATTTCATAAATTGTTATCAAAATTTCAGCTAGCTTCGATTTTACTGGGTTTTTTTTGTCTTCAGTTATATTGTAAACAAAG
>NW_013666493.1:253234-256068 GCF_000517525.1 Limulus polyphemus
TTTCATTATTATTTGTTTCTCCATCTATTTAGAGATAACTGAACTTCCAAGTATTTTTCATTATTATTTGTTTCTCCATCTATTTAGAGATAACTGAACTTCCAAGTATTTTTCTCCATCTATTGAGAGATAACTAAACTTCCAAGTATTTTCTCTTAATTTTTTCTCCACCTATTGAGAGATAACTGAAATTCAAAGTATTTTTTCTTAATCTTTAGCTCCATCTATTGAGAGGTAACTGAACTTCCAAGTATTTTTTTATTCTTTGTTTCTCCATCTATTGAGAGATAACTGAACTTCCAAGTATTTCTTTCTTATTATTTGTTTCTCCATCTATTGAGAGATAACTGAACTTCCAAGTATTTTTCTCTTAATTTTTCTCCACCTATTGAGAGATAACTGAAATTCAAAGTATTTTTCTTAATCTTTAGCTCCATCTATTGAGAGGTAACTGAACTTCCAAGTATTTTTTTATTATTTGTTTCTCCATCTATTGAGAGATAACTGAACTTCTAAGTATTTCTTTCTTAATTTTCCTAAAATAGATACCACAGCTGAAAGTAAACATAATCTATTTTTTGATTAATTTGGAGGCCAGCGAAGCTGGAACGATTCCTCCTGGATGGTACAAGTACCCCGGAGCACTGGACCAACGTTTGGGGAGATTTCCAGAACCCATGCATTCTAACTTCACCCCGGGTTACTGTATGTGCATACAATCATAACCCCATGCCGAGGTCAGAGGATTAATGGGGAGGACATCATATGGATCCCAGGCAATGTAATATGATACTACTTTGAGATTTATTGTAACAATTAACAGTACAAAAGAACAATAACCAAATTTACAGCAATTGCACACAAGATGTAATACACGACATGTACAGAGTAACGATAAGTTCACAAGTTATGATACAGTAATACAATATAAATTACAAATCAAAAACAGAAGCTTAATCCTCTCACTGCCAATGATGAGGAAGAATTACAGGTGCTGCTGCTTCATCCCTGCATCCAGCAATGAGAGAGTTAAAGCATGTTTGAGTGTAGCTGCGTCGATACAGTCCATCTGGGAAACTGAAGACGCCTTGGCAACCACAAGGGAAGACCGGGGTGCCACACAAAGTTCGGAATGGAGAGGGGGAACTGCTACAGGGATATGACGTTTCCAGATCACAAGGGAGGAAGTAGAAACAGCTACTGGGGAGTGAGACGAGGAATCCTCAGTACACTCAGAGACATCAGGACTGGACGAGATGGAAGGTGAGGGGACTGTTGATGAGTCATCCCCACAGGATTGGGAGAACATTTAGCGGCATCTGACATTGGTGAGGCATCTTCAGTTGGAGAAACAGTGGTCTCGGGGATGGGATGGGAAGCATTACCCACAGGACCTGAGGAGGGTGACTGGTCCTGCTGCTCCATAGGAACAGGACACACACATCGGTAGTTGGGAATGGGTTGAGGCAGTACAGGTGATGGTGGAGGGGACACTGCACATTTCGTGTCAGCTCCGGAAACTTTGCTGTTATATGTTGGAGCACGAGAGGGGCACACAGAAAAACTGTGAGTTCCCTGACACAAATCACATGAAACGGTACACTGGGCCTCCTCATAGCCATATGCCAAACAATGCGAGCACCTCGGGGGGTCACACTCGTTGGCAAGGTGACCTCCGAGACCAAAACGGCGGCACAAGCGTCGCAAGCCCGGGTAGTTGATCATGACTGTATAATTCCCAATTTTTTCAAAATTGGGAATCGGAGATGTCATATCCATACGTATTCTCCTGTTACCAGTGCAGACTCCAGGACGTAATGGATAACACTCGTATTCTATTTTGATAACTCTTCCATATGGTCGTAGAACAGCACTAATCACTTCGTGTGACATTTCATAAGGGACAAAATGCAGGGTCATCCATTTCAGGTTTTGGCCTGCAGGATTCACCGAGATGGAGGCACCCTTTACCGAGAAAGCTCCTCGACCCAACAGCTCGTTTGCCACAGCTAGAGTGGACAATGTGGCAATGTATTGGCCAGCACCAAAGTACTGGAGACAGTCCACGACATTACCACCCATGCTCTCACAGATGGAGTCAATCACCTGGGAAGGTAATTTGTCTTTCTCGACGATAAATTTGAAGACCGAGGTCGAGGCAGGTGGTTGGTGGAACTCATTCCAACCAACCCAAAGAATGACAAAAAATCAAGACTTTAAAAAAATTTAAAACTTTCAATGAAAACGGCAAACGTAGAAAATGAAAACAATACTCACAAAAACGCGCACACGACAACACTGATTGCTGGAGAGAAGACTGGTGCAAGTAGTATACCACACATGCAGCTCCAGGCTCGGCCCCACTGAAGATTTGAAAGAAAGAAGACCGCTATATAATGTATTGATTTGATGATTAAGAAACTGGCGTTATTAAACTCAGACATCAATAATATGTATACAGATCGTTCACTTGCTAAGATACTTCAAGTGCTTGATACATTAAATATTAATTTAATTAATTCTTTATTTATTTATTTTTCGCGAAATTGGTTTGTCAGATATCATTGTTGTGAAGTGAAAATTCCCAAACTGTCGTAGTTAACACAAAAAAACATTATGTGTTGCCATCTAGCGACGATAAGCGAAACTATTGGGAAATGTAGAAGTAATTCCCCTGAGTAGTTGTTTTCCTTTTTGTTATTTTCTCACAAAAACACGAGTAATAGGAGAAGATAATAACATTGCTCTTATATAACTATTGAGAGATAACTGAACTTCCATGTATTTTTTCTCAATCTATTGAGAAATAACTGAACTTACAAGCATTTTTCCTT
>NW_013666493.1:256089-256621 GCF_000517525.1 Limulus polyphemus
AATTTCTAAATATTTTTTCTTAATTTTTTCCTCAATCTATTGCGAGATAACTGAAATTCCCAAATATTTTTTCCTTATTATTTGTTTCTCCATCTAATGAGAGATAACAAAACTTCTAAGTATTTTTTCTTAATTTTTTTCTCAATCTATTGAGAGATAACTGAATTCCCAAGTATTTTTCTTTATTATTTGTTTCTCCATCTTATGAGAGATAAGTGAACTTCCAAGTATATTTTTCATTCTTCTTAATCTAGTGAGACATAACTGAACTTCCAAGTATATTTTCTTCGTTTTTTCTCAATCTATTGTGAGATAACTGTACTTCCAAGAATCTTTTTACATCTACTGAAAGATAACAAAATTTCTAAGTATTTTTTCTCAATTTCTTCTCCATCTATTGAGAGATAACTGAACTTTCAAGTATTTTTTCTTATTATTTGTTTCTCCATCTATTGAGAGATAACTGAACTTACATATATTTTCTCCATCTATTGAGAGATAACTAACTTCCAATTATTTTTTCCCATCTCTT
>NW_013666493.1:257621-259457 GCF_000517525.1 Limulus polyphemus
TGTATACAGATCGTTCACTTGCAAAGATACTTTGTGTTCTTGATACATTAAATATTAATTTAATGAATTCTTTATTTATTTACTTATTTTTAGCCAAATTGGTTTGTCAGATATCATTTTTGTGAAGTGAAAAGTCCCAAACTGTCGCAGTTTACACAAAAAAAAATTATGTGCTGCCATATAGCGACGGAAAGTGGAACTATTATGAAATATAGAAGTAATTGTCCTGAGTAGTGGTTTTCCTTTTTGTTATTTTCTCAGAAAAATGCGAGTAATAGGAGAAGATAATAACATTTCTCTTATATACAAATCGGGTGGGCAGTTTTTCACATCTTTCCTATCTGTCAGGCAAAGTAATTTTCATCTTAACATTAAAAATACTTTTGTGCATCAGAAAATTTCCAACTTTCATATGCGAATTTTTTATAATGTCCAAATAATTAGCAAACGTTTAAAAAGAGAAAACTTTACATTTTATATATTGTCTTCAGTAATTAATTTCTGTTCAGGTCCGGAAAAGTTGAACGATCTCGCAACCACCATAAAAAATTATGAAATAAACATAAATTATGCATATTTCATACTGGAATGAAAACAAAGGGATTTAAATTGATAGTTATTGTACGAGGATCAGGACCTGTTTCTTGTGCAAATATAAGGTAGTGACAGTACTTACTTCTCTTGTGTTTTAAGTAAAGGTTCTTAGTAGTAGTTCAGTACAGTTTCCATATATTTTTTCTTAAGTTCTTTTCTCCATCTTTTGAGAGATAACAAAATTTCTGAGTATTTGTTTTTAATTATTTTCTCAATCTATTGTGAGATAACTGAACTTCCACGTGTTTTTTCTTAATAGTTTCCCATTTATTGTGAGATAATATAACTTCCAAGTATTTTTTCATAATTTTTTCCATCTATTGAGATCAGTGAACTTCCAAGTATTTTTCTCTTAATTTTTTCTCCATCTATTGAGAGATAACTGAAATTCCAAGTATTTTTTCTCCATCTATTGAGAGATAACTGAACTTCCAAGTATTTTTGTCTTGATTTCTTTTCTCCATCTATTGAGAGATAGCAAAATTTCTAAGTATATTTTCTTAATTTTTTTCTCAATTTATTGAGAGATAACTGAATTCCCAAGTATTCTTTCTTATTATTTGTTTCTCCATCTTATGAGAGATAAGTGAACTTCCAAGTATTTTTTCTTAATTTTTTTATTTATCTATTGAGAGATCACTGAACTTCCAAGTATCTTTTCTACATGTATTGAGAAATAACTGAACCTCAGAGTATTTTTTCTTAACTTTTTTGCTCCATCTATTGAGAGATAAATGAACTTCCAAGTATTTTTCTCTTAATTTTTTCTCCACCTATTGAGAGATAACTGAAATTCAAAGTATTTTTCTTAATCTTTAGCTCCATCTATTGAGAGGTAACTGAACTTCCAAGTATTTTTTTATTCTTTGTTTCTCCATCTATTGAGAGATAACTGAACTTCCAAGTATTTCTTTCTTACTATTTGTTTCTCCATCTATTGAGAGATAACTGAACTTCCAAATATGTTTCTCTTAATTTTTTCTCCACCTATTGAGAGATAACTGAAATTCAAAGTATTTTTTCATAATCTTTAGCTCCATCTATTGAGAGATAACTGAACTTCCAAGCATTTCTTTCTTACTATTTGTTTCTCCATCTATTGAGAGATAACTGAACTTCCAAGTATTTCTTTCTTACTATTTGTTTCTCCATCTATTGAGAGATAACTGAACTTCCAAATATGTTCTTTCTTACTATTTGTTTCTCCATCTATTGAGAGATAACTGAACTTCCAAATATGTT
>NW_013666493.1:259602-261038 GCF_000517525.1 Limulus polyphemus
AAAACAATACTCACAAAAAAACGCGCACACGACAACACTAATCGCTGGAGAGAAGGCTGGTGCAAGTAGTGTAATACACATACAGCTCCAGGCTCGGCCCCACTGAAGATATGAAAGAAGGAAGACCACTATATAATGTGTTGATTTGATGATTAAGAAACTGGTGTTATTAAACTAAGACATCAATAATATGTATACAGATCGTTCACTTGCAAAGATACTTCGTGTGCTTGATACATTAAATATTAATTTAATTAATTCTTTATTTATTTACTTATTTTTAGCCAAATTGGTTTGTCAGATATCATTTTTGTGAAGTGAAAAGACTCAAACTGTCGTAGTTTACACACAAAAAAACATTATGTGCTGCCATATAGCGACGGAAAATGGAACTATTATGAAATATAGAAGTAATTGTCCTGAGTAGTGGTTTTCCTTTTTGTTATTTTCTCAGAAAAATGCGAGTAATAGGAGAAGATAATAACATTGCTCTTATATACAAATCGCGCGGGCAGTTTTTCACATCTTTCCTATCTGCCAGGCAAAGTAATTTTCATCTTAACATTAAAAATACTTTTGTGCATCAGAAAATTTCCAACTTTCATATGCGAATTTTTTATAATGTCCAAATAGTTAGCAAACGTTTAAAAAGAGAAAACTTTACATTTTATATATTGTCTTCAGTAATTAATTTCTGTTCAGGTCCAGAAAAGTTGAACGATCTCGCAACCACCATTAAAAATTATGAAATAAACATAAATTATGCATATTTCATACTGGAATGAAAACAAAGGGATTTAAATTGATAGTTATTGTACGAGGACCAGGACGTGTTTCTTGTGCAAATATAAGGTAGTGACAGTACTTACTTCTCTTGTGTTTTAAGTAAAGGTTCTTAATAGTAGTTCAGTACAGTTTCCATATATTGAGAGATAACTGAACTTCCAAATAGTTCTTTCTTAATTTTTTCCATCTATTGAGAGATAACTGAACTTCCAAGTATTTTTTCTTAATTTTTCTCCATCTATTGAGAAATAACTGAATTTCCTAGTATTTTTCCTTATTATTTGTTTCTCCATCTATTGACTTCAAAATATTTTTTCTTAATTTTTCTCAACTTATTGAGATATAACTGAACTTCAGAGTATTTTTCTTAACTTTTTGCTTCATCTATTCAGAGATAACTGAATTCCAAGTATTTTTCTTAATTTTTCTCTATCTATTCAGAGATAACTGAACTTACATGTAGTTTTTCTTATTTTTTCTCCATCTATTGAGAGATAACTGAACTTTCAAGTATTTTTCTTCATTTTTTCTCAATCTATTAAGAGATCATTGAACTTCCAAGTATCTTTTTTACATGTATTGAGAAATAACTGAACTTCCGAGTATTTTCTAACTTTTTGCTCCATCTATTAAGAGATAACTGAACTTCC
>NW_013666493.1:261979-263305 GCF_000517525.1 Limulus polyphemus
ATTCTATATTTTTTATCAATCTATTAAGAGATAACTGAACTTCTAAGTATTTTTCCTTATCTATTTTTTTCTCAATCTATTGAGAGATAACTGAACTTCTAAGTATTTTTCCTTATTATTTGTTTCTCTATCTATTGAGAGATAAGTGAACTTCCAAGTATTTTTTTTATTTATTTTCTCCATCTATTGAGAGATAACAAAACTTCTAAGTATTTTTTTTAATTTTTTCTCAATCTATTGAGAGATAACTGAACTCCCAAGTATTATTCCTTATTATTTGTTTCTCCATCTTATGAGAGATAAGTGAACTTCCAAGTATATTTTTTCATTATTCTTAATCTAGTGAGACATAACTGAACTTCCAAGTATATTTTCTTAATTTTTCCTCAATCCACTGTGAGATAACTGTACTTCCAAGAATCTATTTTACATCTACTGAAAGATAACAAAATTTCTAAGTATTTTTTCTCAACTTTTTGCTCCATCTATTGAGAAATAACTGAACTTACAAGCATTTTTCCTTATTATTTGTTTCTCCATCTATTGAGAGATAAGTGAACTTCCAAGTATTTTTTCTTAAGTTCTTTTCTCCATCTTTTGAGAGATAACAAAATTTTTGAGTATTTGTTTTTAATTATTTTCTCAATCTATTGTGAGATAACTGAACTTCCACGTGTTTTTTCTTAATAGTTTTCCATTTATTGTGAGATAATATAACTTCCAAGTATTTTTCATAATTTTTTCCATCTATTGAGATAAATAAACTTCCAAGTATTTTTCTCTTAATTTTTTCTCCAACTATTGAGAGATTACTGAAATTCCAAGTATTTTTTCTCCATCTATTGAGAGATAACTGAACTTCCAAGTATTTTTCTCTTAATCTGTTGAACGATAACTGAACTTCCAAGCATTGTTGTCTTGATTTCTTTTCTCCATCTATTGAGAGATAGCAAAATTTCTAAGTATATTTTCTTTAATTTTTTTCTCAATTTATTGAGAGATAACTGAATTCCCGAGTATTTTTTCTTAATTTTTCTCCATCTATTGAGAGATAGCAAAATTTCTAAGTATATTTTCTTAATTTTTTTCTCAATCTATTAAGAGATCATTGAACTTCCAAGTATCTTTTTTACATGTATTGAGAAATAACTGAATTTCAGAGTATTTTTCTTAATTTTTTTTAACCTATTGAGATATAACTGAACTTCTAAGTATTTTTCCTTAAGTTTTTCTCAATATATTAAGAGATCACTGAACTTCCAAGTATCTTTTATACATGTATTGAGAAATAACTGAACTTCAGAGTATTTTTCTTAATTTTTGCTC
>NW_013666493.1:263894-264893 GCF_000517525.1 Limulus polyphemus
TAATTTTTTTCTCAATTTATTGAGAGATAACTGAATTCCCGAGTATTTTTTCTTAATTTTTTTCCATCTATTGAGAGATAACTGAACTTCCGAGTATTTTTTCTTAATTTTTCTCCATCTATTGAGAAATAACTGAATTTCCAAGTATTTTCCTTATTATTTGTTTCTCCATCTATTGACTTCAAAATATTTTTTCTTAATTTTTTCTCAACCTATTGAGATATAACTGAACTTCTAAGTATTTTTCTTAATTTCTTTTCCATCTATTCAGAGATAACTGAAATTCCAAGTATTTTGTTCTTAATTTTTTCTCAATCTATTAAGAGATCATTGAACTTCCAAGTATCTTTTTTACATGTATTGAGAAATAACTGAACTTCAGAGTATTTTTCTTAACTTTTTGCTCCATCTATTAAGAGATAACTGAACTTCCAAGTATTCTTTCTCCATTTATTGAGATTTAACTAAACTTCCAAGTATTTTTTCTCAATTTTTTCTCCATCTATTGAAAAATAACTGAACTTCCAAGTATTTTAATCAATTTATTTTCTCCATCTATTGAGAGATAACAAAACTTCTAAGTATTTTTTTAAATTTTTGCTCAATCTATTGAGAGATAACTGAACTCCCAAGTATTATTCCTTATTATTTGTTTCTCCATCTTATGAGAGATAAGTGAACTTCCAAGTATATTTTTTTCATTATTCTTAATCTAGTGAGACATAACTGAACTTCCAAGTATATTTTCTTAATTTTTTCTCAATCTATTGTGAGATAACTGTACTTCCAAGAATCTTTTTTACATCTATTGAAAGATAACAAAATTTCTAAGTATTTATTCTCTATTTTTCTCAATCTAGTGAGAACTAACTGAACTTAGAAATATTTTTCCTTATTATTTGTTTCTCTATCTATTGAGAGATAAGTGAACTTCCAAGTATTTTTTCTTGATTTCTTTTCTTCCATCTATTGAGAGATAACAAAATTTCTAAGTATTTT
>NW_013666493.1:265664-274202 GCF_000517525.1 Limulus polyphemus
ACGTTAGTTTTAAAATAAACTCCACCTTTTCCATTGTTTTTAATCTAGGTTAGCGAAAGTTCATTTTTTTTCGCTTTTCACAGGACATAATATTTTTCAAATAAAATCCTAACATCTAAAACACCATGACGTTAGTTTTAAAATAAACTCCACCTTTTCCATTGTTTTTAATCTAGGTTAGCGAAAGTTCATTTTTTTTCGCTTTTCACAGGACATAATATTTTCAAATGAAATCTCAACCTCTAAAACACCATGACGTTAGTTTTAAAATGAACACCACCTTTTCCATTATTTTTAATCTAGGTTAGCGAAAGTTCAATTTTTTTCGCTTTTCACGGACATAATATTTTTGGTTAATGCTATAATGTCTCAATTTTGAGTTTTCCCACCAAATAAGCACTATCCGATATTATTCTATTAATTTTGCATCAAAAAAGTATCTTTTTCCATTTTTCAAAAAAATTCATAATTTCACAGGAAAGCCAAACCTATACCCCATGTTTTTTCCAAATTTCAAAAAAAAATATTTTTCTCATATTTGAATACAATGATACCCTTGATATAAGAATTTCAAAATGTATATCCTTTTTCAACATACCCAATGGTTATTTTATAATCTGTTATCAAAATTTTGGCTAGCTTCGATATTATTGTTTTTTGTGTTGGCTTATATTGTAAACAAAAATAAGATTATTCAAACAAAATTCCAACATCTGACATGCTTTTATGTGGATTTATAAGAACACTTTATAAAGTGATCTTATGTAAATGAATAGATATGTCTTTTCATACTTATATACTTTCATACTTTTATCGAGAGATCACAGAACTTACAAGTATGTAATTGTATTGAAAACGTTCTCTATGGTATTCATGGTACTTTTTGTTCCAATGATGTAACATCATTTAACATATTTTATGACAGTTTCTCAATATCTATGTAAGAAGAATTTAATTTTTACAGATTATAATTTCCAGAATAGTAATGGTTACACATAGTTACTTACATAGATCATTTAAAATTATACTTTAGCGGAACAAATGAACTTATAAAGCTAAACATTAAATTTATTGAAAACTAATTTCAGATTTAAATAAGTGCCATCTCCAGGAATAATATATGTTATAAAATATATTACTTATAGAAATGCAAGCACACACAAACATATATATATTCTAGATAATAAAGAAACTCTCTAAGAAGTGGCAGTAAAATGTGAAACTCTATGAGCAACACTTTAACCTTGGTTCTTTAGTCACTTGCATGTCAACCACAAATACTTGAGAATCATTAACTCTAAAGAATCAATTAACTTTGAAGATTTTACGAAAAAACATATAACTGTGATAACATAAAAAAGGCATTCTCGGAAAAATATCTCAATTTATAGTTCCTGAGAAAGAATAAGCTATTTATTGTACATACCACCCCAACCGATAAAAAAGTTTCTCACTTCTATATCCTTAGCATTTAAAAAAAATAATTATTTTCAAATTATTCATCTACAAAGATGCACATGGTGTATGCTTTTCAAAATGGATTGCGTTTCATGATTGTAGTGACAATTCTGGCTGTGTTCAATTTTACTGTAAATCTTAAGAAACAAAGATTTATAGATTAATACGAGGGGGTTCATAAAAAGCAAATGTTGTTCAGTATTCTTAAACCTAAAAGGATAGTATTAGCTTCTTTCGAAATTTCATCATTTCTTTTACTCTGGATAAGAAATATTTCATTTTTTCAGCTTTAAAGCGTTATAATATTTTAATTCAAAGTCGTAACACTTCATTCTACAGTTTATCTAAGAAATAAAGATGATCGGACATATTGCACTTAATTCTTCTTTAAGATATTGTTACTATCTGGTTGTTTGATAATTTCCCGTAAAAATTCTTTCTGGGGAACTTCAGTGATACAAGTCCCTTCTTGATTAAAACTAGTTTATTCTTTTTGTAATACACAGAATTTCCACAGTCACTTTAAAGTTAACTTCTTTTATAAACACATGCTCTAATTCACAGCGATTCACACACTTTACTTACGGTGCCTACGGTTCGCTGGACTCCATTATTTCTCTTCAATCTATCTCTGGCTTATATACTAAAAAAAGAGGGCGTCTAGCAAACGCTGGGACATTCGTGAGGTTGCCCGATAAGTCATGATCCTTCTAGAAACTCCGGCGTGCATGCTCCCAGAGTCACGTGACTTCCGCTGTCGTAACAATACGATCTTTTTGGCACGGCTCAAAAACAAAAATTTCACGAAAACTATCAAGGAAACTACTATGGAATTTTACGAAAATTTCGTAAAAAATTTTTCATTTTCATTTTTTGGTGATATGAAGATGCACAAAATATGTGTTTTCCAAAACGGAACTCTTTTCACCAAACTAATAATATTTAAGTCTTCACTTCTGAAAATTCCCACAATCTTCGATTTTACTATTCACTTCAAGAAAACAAAGTTAGTACAAGGACTTTAAAAAAAGGAATTTGCATTAAAAATTCCTAAATCGAGAAGTTTATTACGACTTTTTTTTACAAGTGTTGTCCATCTTTTAGTTTCTTTGTATCCTGAATGAGTGAAACCTGCTTATTTTGAGCTTTCGGAGATAAAATATTTTGCACTAATCTCGTAAGCTTTATTCTTCAGATTTTAGAAAAAATAAAGATAATCTGGAGATTTCACACTTAGTTTTGCTTTAAAATACGATCTTTTTTATGTGTCTCCAAAAAACATTTTTTTTGGTGAAAACTACAAAGGCATTTTTAGAAAATTTCTAGCAAAATTATATTTTCATTTTATGGGACTAGAATGATACAATGAATGTGTGCTTTCCAAAACAGAACTCTTTTCACCAAAACTTCTAAAATTTCAGCCTTTATTTGTTGTGAAAATTCCTGCAATTTACTATTCAGTTCAAAAAAAGAAAGTTAATACAAGGGCTTTATAAACAAGAATTTGCATTGAAAATTCCTTAATCAACAAGGTTATTACGACCTTTTACAAGTGTTATCCATCTTTTAGTTTCGATCACCATATCCGAAGGATCACCGAAGTGACGCAGATCGGCAACATGTAAATTGGTGTACAACATATCTGCACAGTATGCGCTGGATGGAGGGTGATTATTCATTGGCAGATCTACTAGAGATTAGACGAGGACTCCACCAGTATTATGACAAGATCTACAGTAAAGGAAAGGAAAAGGCACAGATACTGCAGAGACAGTTGGGTATCCCGTGTGTGGAATTTGAAGATTTCGGGTGTCCGGCATATAGACAGATTGTGTTAGAGATGGAAGATTGAGTTGTGCCTGTCACCGGTATCCACATGAACATTGTGCATTCTGGAAGGCATGTGCACTCTATGAATGGATCATCAACAACAACTGGAATACCTTGGGACACTTCTACAAAGACTTTTAGATATATTATGATGATAAAAATGTAATCGCATTTTAATATATATATATTCAATATTTTCAGAAATACTTTTAAATGTTTATAATACTAAAAGTGTATTATGATCATGTTTTGATATCTATAATTTTGTGTATTTTATGTGTTCCATGTAAACGTAGATATGTGTTTAATAGAAGTAGATTTAAGTGTTTCATTAATGTAAGCATTGGCTGATAAAGAGAGATGGAGACAATAGGTTGGATGACAAATTTTGTTACCAGTAACAAAATTTTTGTAAGAAGGGAGGAATGAAGCAATTGAATATTTTTGAGGAAATTTTACAACTGCTTCAGGATTTTTTAGTTGAAAAAGTTTAAGAATAAAATTATAACAGTTTTTCAAGTTTAAGCGAACATGTATATGGAGAAGGGTGTAAGTGGAAACGCCTGTATTGCGAAATGAGGCCAAGAACTAGAAAGTTCAGCTGGCTAAGTCAGTGGTATATAAAGCTACATAAAGGCATTGCCTAGCAACGAAGTAAGTACACGAGCACCCGTGACAGGTTGATGGATTGCTGACGCTAACTCGTTAGCACTAGGAAAGCTACAGAAAAGTCGTAGTTAACAAGCAAAAGTGGTACTTTCATGCAATATCCCTTACAAGATACTGGTGTATTAGTACAAGTAGATAGACAACTGGGTAACTCAACATAACAGTAACGAATTACTTGAGAGTTTGGGTTATGGTTCTGGGTTAGCCTGGGAATTCCCCCAGCTTGACCAATAAGGTGGCAGGACTAGTTGCAGGTAGTTCTAGATACTATTTGGAAGATCAAGAGAATACTAAGAAATTATGGTTTAAAAACCCCTGTCTGGAGCTGAAAAGTCAGTTCTGCCAGAAGTTTAGCTAGTAAGCTAGAAATTCTCCGAGTGATTACAGCCCTGAAGGTTCCAAACCTCTGCAAATTTACCAATCCCACTCTGTTGTAAGTATGGTTTTATAGTCTCTCTTTTTAGTCAGTTAGTGTAAGTAATCTTAAAAGGATATTATGTTTAACTAAGTGAAGTGTATCTATGTGTTTTAATGAATAACTAGACTAATGGTATTGGAACGTGTAACAGTTAACGAATTTGCGACTTATCTGGAATATTCTCTGGAAATGATTAATAAATGTTGCTATAATCTGATCCATGTTGGTCTGGGACTCTGATTCCTTATTCTAACTGTAAATTATTTCGAGTTAGCGACTTGCAAGCTCCACTCGCCACTACAAATCCTCCAATAAATAAATTTGGTGTAACTGGCAGTAATAATTGAAACTCCAACAATTAAGCCTATGAGGGCACTGTCCGTTACAGAGACTATTTCATTTAATAAATGTTTTGTTTGATATACAAGTTGTTTGGGTTTTTTCATCTAAAAAAAAACGACATTAATTTCTTGACTACCTAATATAATCAATTAATAGATCAAATATATCCATTTTCAGCCTTTTTAAGCATTCATTTTATATGGGAATATTTGCTGAGAAAAAAAAAACACTTGTATGCAGCAACTCGAGTTTGAACGCTAAATTAAGTTGAAACTCTAGTTGGATACTGGTCATACATTTTGTAAAACTAAATATTGATAAATGGCATTCAAATTTCAAAACAAACCTTGCTGATTTTTGTTTACTTATAATCATATCTAACACTGATGCATTTATTTGTTTTTTAAGCAAAGCTATGAAGGCTATCTGCCGCTGTCCATGATATTGAATTGCCAGTCACAAAGAAGGCAACTGGCTAGCGGTACCCACTACCCACTCTTTACCAACGAATTGTGGAACTGAGTAATGAAGACGTATTTATGTGATTTAATGATGTTATTGGTCAGCAAAGCATCTGGAAGTTGCTATACGATACATGTACGAAAAAAAAAACTACACGTTTTTGGTTTCAGCAAATACTTTCTCTATGTTAAAAGAACACAAAGTGGAGTGTTAGTATATAATTTGTAAATAACACCAACAAGTCTGTTATCTGCCATCGCATAAAACGATTAAATCAGTCTATGTAGTTATTTTCAAAACGTAGAAAATAATTATTGCTATTTACTTAATCAATTTAAGAAATGAACAAAACATTTTCAATACTTAACCCTAAATAACTTTATTTTGATATATATATATGTGTGTGTGTTTATAATTGTTTATAGAAACACATGGTTCAAGCTGAAGCAACATTCATGCTCGTAACAAACAAATATTTCTTTTTCAGTTTTGTATTTAAACAAACTTTAAATTGTCTGTGGCTACCATACCTATCAGTCATAAAACTTGCCATGTTTTACTAAGTTCAATATGTAATCTTGTGTATAAGAATGACCATAAAACCACATCTATATACTTATAATTAAATCTTAAAACAACACGCACACTCTTTGGCATATTCAACTAGGAAAATTTTGAAATATGTTTAAGACTGAAAATAAAAAATAAACATTACTTTAAGAGTTTCAGAAGCTCAACATACGATGCAATAAATATTTATGGCGAAAAGGGCCAATGAAACAAGAGTAGTACAAAGTGAATGAACCCTCTCGTTATGGGCTGAGTAGGTGTGACCGAGTTTGTAACCACAAAGTAACCATCAGTTTCTATACTATAATTCGTAAAAAAATACGTCTGTTTATACTTAATTTTGTTTTATTGCCCTCTAAACAGTGTCTAATTATTAATCCCACCACACGAGTTGTAAATCACTTGACGAACATACAGCTTACATTACCATATCGAATTACGTAACACACAGCTGTTCGCGAATATACCTCGTAAAGAATTTTTATTATTATTATTTTCATTATCTTACCTAATAAGTTTCTCAATTTTCCATTTTAGTTGCTTTTATATTATAATGAGTTTCAAAAATTTCCCAAACAATCCCGCTACCTCTTTTCTTCCACTTCAAGCACTGTATCTAATCACATTCGTATTTTGTAATTAAAAACGTGTTTTCTTTACATTTAGAGAAAGCACAAAAAGCGAAAGAAACATACAAAATCTATGCTGTGTTCGTGAATGTTGTAAATATTTTAATCTATAAACGCTGCTAGTATACCAACAACACAAAAAGAAATCTAGGTTATTCATAAATCTACGGAAAGTATATTAAAATAAACTACTTTAATAATAAAGCACAGTGATTGTTTTGGCCTTTGAGACTGAGCCACGTTAATAATAAAACATGGTGATTGTTTTGACCTATTAGACTGAGCCATGTTAATAATAAAGCATGGTGGTTGTTTTGGCCTACGAGACTAAGCCACGTTAATAATAAAGCATGGTGGTTGTTTTGACCTATTAGACTGAGCCACGTTAATAATAAAGCATGGTGGTTGTTTTGAACTATTAGACTGAGCTATGTTAATAATAAAGCATGGTGATTGTTTTGGCCTTTGAAACTAAGCCACTTTAATAATAAAGCATGGTGTTGTTTTGAACCTATTAGACTGAGCCACTTTAATAATAAAGCATGGTGATTGTTTTGGCCTTTGAGACTGAGCCACTTTAATAATAAAGCATGGTGATTGTTTTGGCCTTTGAGACCGAGCCACTTTAATAATAAAGCACGGTGATTGTTTTGGCCTTTGAGACTGAGCCACTTTAATAATAAAGCACGGTGATTGTTTTGGCCTTTGAGACTAAGCCACTTTAATAATAAAGCATGGTGGTTGTTTTGGCCTTTGAGACTGAGCCACTTTAATAATAAAGCATGGTGGTTGCTTTGGCCTATGTGGCTGCTGATAACACATACATTTATCAACAATAAACACAGACTCAATTTATGGTGTCTGTTATAAAATAGATGTTTATGTTAACAAAAACAGTACAACAGTAATTATTAATAAGTTGGGGGTTGTAAACAACACTGAATATTTGTAGTTTTACTTGTACTTAATTCAAAACTTGACTTTGAAATACAGAACAACAAGCTAACTTTCAAAATTATTCTGCTAAACTACTTTTAGAAACTAAGCTCTGAATTGAGCTTATTAGATAAGAAGATTTGTTTATATATATTTGCATACACCATTAAAACTTAATGTGTAAAAAATAATTAAAAATCACATTTAAAGGGAAACCTGATTATAAAATTTTATGTAGAGCTGCCTGTCACTATGGTACTCCATGAAGAAAAATTCCTTTAAAAATTATATATATATATATTTTACGAAAGTATATGGAGAATTCACATATTAAAATGTTATGAATACACATAAAAAAAAAATCCACAAAAATGGCATGGAATCTTTTTATGTCCTTTAGATCGCTTTTATGAATACTAGTAACAAACAGAACATACTGATACCACTCACTGCAAGAAAAAAACCCTAGTTAACTCCACTAAGCTTGTACTTTATCTCTAGTTGTTCATTACATATGGGTCAGTTGGGAGAATACAATTCTTGATTAAATAGCTCATTCTTCTTCTTTCATTGATTTCAAAATTTGATCCAACTTTTCTAATCCCTGATTATGTAGATAAAGTAACTATTTCAACCACAACATAAATAAGAAACATGTAATGGCATTAATGAATAGATGCTATACACCTGCTAAACAAATAAATGATCACACAAAAACCTAATAAACAAAGCACAAAACATAATTTAGAGTAATTTTAACTGCTGTGCTACTCATGGTCAGGTCATTAAATTGATTGACCGAAAACCTTCTAAACCATAAATTCAAAAAATTAAAACAGATTCACATCAATGTATATCACACATCATCTCATAAAACAAATGGAGAATTCAATCTCTTTTTCCCGTTCAATTACAAATAATCAGATTTCCTAAGAATTTCAATTCCTACTCAATTCTAGAAATATGCAGAGATACCATAAATAACAAGGCATTTAAATAGTTTGTCTTAACATAGTGTTAATTAGTAAAACTCTAACTCAGCTAATCTGGAATGAGAAGCATCACTTGGGACCAAAGGAAAAATTAATACAGTTTTTGAGGCATTATAACTAGCTCAGAGCACACCCTACCTTTGAAAATATTCAGAATTTATATATCATCTAGCAGCTGAAGCTGTTTATATATATATATGTATGTATATATAAATATATATATATATATATT
>NW_013666493.1:275094-279931 GCF_000517525.1 Limulus polyphemus
GATGAAGCTGTTTATGTATATATATATCATCTGGCAGCTGAAGCTGTTTATGTATATATATATCATCTGGCAGCTGAAGCTGTTTATGTGTATATACATATATATATATAATCTAGCAGCTGAAGCTATATATATACATAATCTAACAGCTGAACCTGTTTATATATATATATCATCTAGCAGCTGAAGCTATATATATATATATGTATATTATACATAATCTAGCAGCTGAATCTGTTTATATATATATCATCTAGTAGCTGAAGCTGTACAAGTCTAATTTTTTTTGTAACTAAAAACATTTTATTCCAATTGGGGATTTGTCTCAATAAAAACATCAAGAGTTCATAAGCTTGGTTTTATGAAAATCTGGAAACTGTTAAGCCTAGAGATAACAAGGCTGTCTAATGTTATGATTCATGTATCACATGAACATTATGTTTTAAGCTTATGAAATAAGTAACACTAAGTCTGGTTGGAGGTCACAGGTGTTTGACACTGTGGAAAAACCAGTCTAACTTTGTAGTCCAAGCACCACCATAAGCCTCAAAGAACTGGTTCTGAAAATACTGGAGTGCTTCTTCCTCTGTCTTCTCAACCTGTAAAGTCTTTCTTAAGTAACCAATGTCATCAATTGACTGTAGTTCTGGGATTCCTGTTGACAACATCATTGTGAAAAGTGTGATAAGTAGGTTGGCATGACGACGTAATACAAGATAGGCTTTACCACACAACTGTTGAAATCTGAAATTATATATATATATATATATAAATGATGTAAAAATAAATGTATATTCAATATAAACTATACAAAAATGTATCTAATGTATTCTAACACCTGCATGACTAACATGTTACCACTTTAATTAACCAGTATTCTAACACACAGGCATGTCTTATGTGTTATCACTTTAATTAACCAGTATTCTAAAACACCTGCATGTTTTATGTGTTAGTACTTTAATTAACCAGTATTCTAACACACCTGCATGTCTTATGTGTTATGACTTTAATTAACCAGTATTCTAAAACACCTGCATGTTTTATGTGTTAGTACTTTAATTAACCAGTATTCTAACACACCTGCATGTCTTATGTGTTATCACTTTAATTAACCAGTATTCTACAACACCTGCATGTTTATGTGTTAGCACTTTAATTAACTAGCATTCTAACACAACAGCATGTCTATCATGTTACTAATTTAATTATTCAGTATTCTAACACACCTGCATGTCTTACATGTTACTACTTTAATTAACTAGTATTCTAATGCCTACATATCTAAGATGTTAGTACTTTAATTAACCAGCATTCTACTATCTATACATCTTTCTTTATAAAATTATTTACCTCAAACATTGGAAACCTATTCTTCCAAGGTTATCAAGAGAGTGTCTTTAGAATTATAAGGGACTCACAGTGGTGGAAAAAAATTATTGCATTACCCAATTTTTCACACGTTTTTTTGGAATCATTGTCTGTTTTGAGGCCCTAATGCACATAAGTGCAACTGTGGTTCATGGATGATGGAGTACCGTCTAATTATTACATCAGCAGCTTTACAGGCTGTCTGGGTATTGCATCAGCAATTCTTACCGAGAGTCAGTTTAGAAGCCTATGTGCTATAACGTGCATGTGATGCTATCATAGCCAAGGGTTGGAAGTTAGCTCCACAGAAAAATACAATCGTTTCTTTGAGCAAAGACGGACTTTTGACAAGGTAAATTGTTAACAACAAAAAATTTAACTTGTCTACTGTGAGTCACTGAGTGCAAAGATATAAAGAAACTGGCTGTGTGGAGCATTATAAGGGAAGGGGCAGGAAGAAAGGTTCCACAGCAGCTGACAATTCTATTCTGAAATTCATAAGCCTACAAAATTATTAACTGTTGTTCAGCCTGTGTTCAGCTGGTCTCAAGAGGCCAAGAAAGAAGCCCCTCCTCACCAACAAGATGAGCCTCAACTGGACCAAAGATCATTCTGATTGGACTAAAGCAATGTGGAGTAAAGTGATCTTCTCAGGTGGATCAAAGTTCAACAGGTCTGATGGGAAGCAGTTTGTACAATGTTGGTGTGGAGAAGAATTTCATTCAGCGTGTTTCAACACAACTGTGAAGCATCCGCAGGGCCAGGTGATATCAAAAATGCATCTCTGGCCAGTGTATAGGATACCTATATTTTGTGAAAGGTACTGTCAATACATACAACTACATTGAGGTCCTAAAGACCTGGTTAAAGCCAACAATTTGGGATCACTTCTGTGGAGCTGACCAATGCACATTCCAGGATGACTACTCCATGCAACAGGGCTAAAAAGGTTGTAATATTTATGTATTATATGCAGTAAACATGAACTAAAAAGAAAATCTCAATCTACATGTCTTGAAAAGACATCTTAGATTTTATTTCATTACTTCAGGTAAAGGACTATCTTTGAAGAGAGAAGATCAACATACTATGCTGACCAAGCAACAGCCCACATCTCAACCCTATTGGAAACTGCTGGAAGTTAATAAGTAACAAAGTGCAAGAAATGAAACCAAGAAGCACCTTGGAACTGCAGGAAGCCCTAATCCATGTGTGGCATCATGAACTCACCCATGCCTACATTCAGTCCCTAGTGCACTCTATACCTCAGCAACTTCAAGTAGTTATCAAGGCCTAAAGGGGCACAACCAAATATTAAAACAAGAAACAGACACTGTGACCACGTTTGTCAATTACATTAGTGACATTATCTTTAAATCTAGGTTTTCTTACTCAGAGAACACTTTCGTACTTGCCAGTATATATTAATAATACATTTATCACAGTTGGTTTGTTAACAAAGAGGCACGTGTGTTTGAATGAATAAAATACGAGTCATCTTACACCACACAATGTTCATAACTGTCTTACACTAGTTCTAAAACTTCCACAATGCACAATCTCATAAAACATTACAGGAACCAAAAAAAGCATGAAAAAAATTGAATGGTGCAATAATTTGTTCCAAATGTCCTTTTTAAGTTAGATACAATTAGTAATTTTACATATTTACCAACCGATTAGCCAGTGGTTCTCATCTACTAACGGTACAAAACATTTTTTTTCCCTGTAATACCAATGTGTTGTTTATTGGATGGCTAGTTGATGTAGTAGTTACATTTACATACTTAACAAATTGTTATGGAGTGTGTGTATATACCTTTATATACTTTACATTTTAATAGCAAAAAGAGTTTATACATTTATATACTTTTCATTTTGATACAGAATGTGTATGTACTTTAAGAATGAGAAATTCTGTACAATGATAATATAAAACAACTTAACTTAGAGTATTGAATGTTTATACACCATACATTGTAATGAAGAGATATTTTGTATATATATACCATAAATTATAATAACGAGAAATTATGTACATTGAAATATCATATAACCTAATCTGGAGTTCTTTATATAATGTACAGTTTAAACTGTGGAGAGGTTCTGTACATTTACGTGTTACAAAAACTTCATCTAGAGTTTTTATACAGTTATGGGCCATACAATCTCACCTGGAGTTTTTTATACAGCTATGGGCCATAAAATCTCACCTGGAGTTTTTTTATACAGCTATGGGCCATATAATCTCACCTGGAGTTTTTTATACAGCTATGGGCCATACAATCTCACCTGGAGTTTTTTTTATACAGCTATGGGCCATACAATCTCACCTGGAGTTTTTTTATACAGCTATGGGCCATACAATCTCACCTGGAGTTTTTTTAATACAGCTATGGGCCATATAATCTCACCTGGAGTTTTTTTATACAGCTATGGGCCATATAATCTCACCTGGAGTTTTTTTTATACAGCTATGGGCCATATAATCTCATCTAGTTTTTTATACAATTATGCACCATATAATCTCATCTAGTTTTTATACAATTATGCACCATATAATCTCATCTAGTTTTTATACAATTATGCACCATATAATCTCATCTAGAGTTTTCATAAACTTATATACTGTAAAACCTCATATGGATAGTTTGTTTACATTTATAAACCAGATAATCTAATCTAGAGAAATATTTTATTTTCCACATAATATTAGGTCGTCAAGAAATTAATGTCGCATTTTGGAACACTTTCATTAACCATCACCCAAAAAATTTACATCACGTATAATAGTTAAACGAACTGCCTAAACATCATGTTAGTGTTGCCTATATAATGTGTAAAGTTTAGTATACTCTAATACCTTATAGTGATGGCACATGACGAGACACACGATCGGCATGTAATGCTGTTTGAATACAAGAAGGGAAACAATGCCTCTGTAGCCACAAAGAATATCAAAGAAGTTTATGGAAATGTTTTGAACGTTCGTAAGTGTCAATTTTTTAAGGCTAAAGTCACCTGAACAAAATTTGCTGAACCATCCCTATGATGGCAGGGGCCGACATGTTGGAATTGATATTGATGCTCTGAAGACGCTTGTTGAGTCTAACCAAAGGCAACACACTCGTGAAATGGTTCTGAAATTGCATGTCTCTCACGAAACAATGCGTAAACATCTAAGGAATATGGGAAAACTCCATAAAGAAGGTGCTTGGGTGCCTCATGAACTCTCCGATGATCGTTGCTTCGTCTCTTCTGGCGCGTAATCCGCGTGAACCATTTTTGGACAGAATTGTCACCGATAATGAAAAATGAATTCACTATGCGAATATTAAACGCCAAAAACAATGGCTCAGTCCTAGACAAAAAACACTTCCAACCCCAAAACCTGGACTTCCATCCGCAGAAAGTGATGCTTTGCATTTGGTGGGGCATCAAAGGTATAATTAATTTCGAACTCCTC
>NW_013666493.1:280058-284939 GCF_000517525.1 Limulus polyphemus
TGCTTCATCTTTTCTGGCACTTAATGCGCGTGAACTATTTTTGGACATAATTGTCACCTGTGATGAAAAATAGATTCTCTGTGCAAATATTAAACACCAAAATCAATGGCTCAGTCCTAGACAAAAACCACTTCTGACCCCAAAACCTGGACTCCATCCACAAAAAGTGATGCTTTGCATTTGGTGGGACATCAAAGGAGTAATTCATTTCAAACTCCTCAATCCACAATGAACTGTCAATGCAGAGATCTATAGTCAGCAACTGGAAAGTTTGAATTAAGCCCTTCATCAGAAACACCCTTGTCTCTTCAATCAGAAAGGTATTCTTCTTCTCCACGACAATGCACGTCCACATGTGGCACGTTTCATGTGACACAAGATTATGGAGTTGGGTTGGGAAGTTCTCACCCACCCACCATATTCTCCAGAAATGGCACCATCAGATTATCATCTTTTTCGTTCGCTGCAACACCATCTTAATGGGAAAACGTAAGCAAAGGTGGAAGGTGTTAAAGAGGAAATCGACATGTTTTTTGCTTCAAAGCCAAGTGATTCATTTATTCAGGGCATTAACAACCTGATTGTAAGATGGAAAAGCACCATCGTTAAGAATGGAGACTATTTCATTTAATAAATGTTTTGTTTTGATATATAAGTTGTTTGGGTTTTTTCATCTAAAAAAAGTGACATTAATTTCTTGACAACCTAATATGTATCCAATATATATCTGGGCTTTGTCTTAAATATAAAGCTTAAGCTCAACACACAGCAGTGGAACATGTTTACATAACTTGTATGATAATAGTAATAATAAATGAAACTTTTGGGAAAGTATTCGTACATTTTGCAGACTTTATTTGGTAAATTTTTTTAAGTCATTATATGAACTCACAAGTATCAATGACAGGGAATAATAGTAATAAAAAACTTGTTTTAGTCACTTTTCAATTCACAAAAAAATACAGTTACAACCTGTAATAAAAACCTATAAAAATGTTAGTCAATACATTAAATAAATTATGTATTTTCAACAGATCTTAAGATACACCTAATCCCACAGTTCACTTGGCAGTCTGCCCCCCTAAACGGCTTTTAATTTCATTATAAACACATTGTGCAACTGTATATTAAGAGTAAAATATTAAGAGTAAACAACAGTACATATATCTCATCATACAATTATGCCTATATAAAAAAAAACAAAAAACAGACAAACAAACATGCAAAAAAATATGAAGGCCGAAACTGAAACATAAACGAAAAAAAAAATCACAAAACACACTGGATAGAATAAATCAGCTGTAAAAAATACTAAACTTTTCTCTGGCGAATAAAAAAATTTGCGTATTTCTAGTAACTGCAATACAGCCTTACCTAAAATACATAAGCCTAACATATAGGCCCATTATAAGTATTTTAAATTATACTACACACCCATTAGCTGGTTTATTGGTTAAAAAATTGTGTGATGTAAATATCAGAAAATGTAAACATACAGCTAAAAATTCTGACGATTTTGCAAAGGAGCTTAAAGATATTAAAATCCAGGATAATGGCAAGAAATTATTTCATTGTTCACACATGTTCCAGTATGTAAAACCTCATATAATTTATTCATCAGATTGCTTGATATTGAAACTTATCATTAGAATATATTAAATAATTAGTCAATCTTATCAAGACTTTGTGTTGAAAATTGCATATTTAAAATTAGTGATCATTTTTTTTCAACAAGTTACAGGTCTAGCAATGGAGTCCCTTTTATCTCCTATTTTTAGTGATGTATTTATGGATGCCCTTGACATTTCCAAGTTACAAGAAGCTTTAATAAATTTTATAGCATATAGAAGATACGTAGAAATTATAAAGTTTTTTTAAACAATATGAATAATATGATGAAGGAATTGTATACACTACAGAATCCAATAAATATGAACTGGACTTCTTAGATGTTTTTATTAAAAGAGATGACAATAATCTTAAAACTCAGTGTGTTCAAAACATTTTTGCTGCAGGCATGCCAATACATTACAACCCCTTTAAATCAAAGATTAAGCACATTTTACATACATGCATGGCAGGTTATTAATACATGTTCTGATATCATAGATACAAACAAAGAAAACGTGCTTATAAGTAGTAGCAATGGATAAAGGTTATGGTCCTAAAATTGTTGATAAAGGTTTTCATAAATACTCTAAATTAACTCCATTAATAAGTTCATTAGTATACCATTTTTTTCCTGTTATTTCAAAAGAAATTGATAAAGCATTTTTATTAAAAGATTACAAAGTATATTTAATTCCTCAAAACAAAACTGTCAACCATTTACAAACATTCAAAAATCCTAAAAAGATTGAAAATGAAGATGGAATTTACCAAATCATTTGTAGTTGTAGTAAAATGTACATAGGACAAACAAGAAGAAAAGTAAAAACAAGACTGAAAGAGCACCAGTATGACATAAAGTACAATAACACCATACTCTCAAATGTAGCTCAACATTTTTGAAACCGTGATAATAAATGTAAATGGAAAAACGTCAAAAATCTTAAGAAATTCACAAACAGAGATAGAAAAGAACTTGCTGGAAATTAGTAGCATAATTCAAAACAAACTTCTGTGTGTAAATAGAATCATTTCCTATTGTTTATGAATTTCATTATTTAACTGCACACTTCCTCTTGTCTCCTGAACATATTTTTAAATATGAACTTAGGAGTTTAATATACGCTAGGCTAATACTGATGATAGTAGCTGTATTACCAAAACCAGTTGGCTAAAACAATTAATAAAGAGTTTATCTTTTATTGTGTCCAAAAACGTTTTGTTTTTTTTTACTTTTAATATATCCTTTTAACTGTGTATTACCTCCTAAATTATTATATCAAAAAGTTTTGTAAACATTTTTGTATTTATTAATTAAATAATTACACCTGCATATACTAAATTATTCATTTTAAAACTAATGAACTACATTCCTGGCAAGAACCAGTTGACAGTTTGTTTGATGATAGCTTCCTGGTCCTCACTTAACGATGCTACCAGCTGTCTGTGAAGTGACACGACCTCAGAGCACTAGCATTTATAGCAATAATGCCTAAAGGTTCAGAATATCCTACTTCCCATAGAGAGATACAACATTTTGTTTTTGTGTTGTAAAAAGCATTATATTAATACTAGTATTTGGTATGAAAACTGACGACTGAAACGATCCTACAGTTCTTATTCAAGTAACAAAACCAATAACACACAAAAGCAAATAATCAATGTATATATATATATACAGAAATGTCTATGACACTTGTCCTGCATTGCAAAAACTGAATCACTGTACCCAAAATTAAGTCAAAACATACTCTAACCTTTATTTCCTAAGCTAAGTGAGGAACACAAACTGAACCACAACATGTTACATTCAACCTACAAATAGTAATAAAGAAACATACATTTCTGTCATGAAACCAAAGGCAGAAATTACAACAATAAACCACTGGTTAGAAAAACTAATTCTAAAACGTTTGAAACTCTTTGCTTTTGAGGGATTTTCAGCCCCTTTAGCAATGACATACACAGTCTTCTTTTAGCACAAATGGTTAGAAAAACTAATTCTAAAACTTATGCTTGAAACTCTTTGCTTTTTTTTTAATTTTTAGCCCCTTTAGCAATGACGTACAAAAAGTCTTCTGTTAGCACAAACGGTTAGAAAAACTAATTCTAAACTTACGCTTGAAACTCTTTGCTTTTTTTGGGATTTTCAGCCCCTTTAGCAATGACGTATAAAAAGTCTTCTGTCAACACGAATGGTACTCTCTCTCTGTTAATACCAAACTTCTTTTTGAAGTGGCCCAGAAAGTGTCCAAAATCAATGTGAAAAATCTGTAATAAAAGCAAATCTAACAAGTTAAGTTTACCGAGCACAACAAAACGACATTGTGAAATCATAGGAAAAAAAAAAATTGATTAATGAAGAGTGCATCTGAAAATCAGTCATATGCTTTTTAAGCAATATGGACAAAGGGAAACTGTTTCCCTAAAATTTAAATGAATACTTGAATTTCATAGGGAAAAAAAAGCTTTATATTTCTTACTTTCAAATAATTCTAGAATGATCCAGAAATTTGGAACACTTCATATATATATATATATATATATATATATTTATTTTAAGTACAAAACATGTTAACATACTCAGTTTTCAAAACCTTCAGAAAATTTTAATGAATGATTAGCCATGACTGATCCTAACTGGGTTTTTTTTTCTCCAGTCTCGTGCAAGATTAATATTCATTCAGATCAAATTTTTAATTAATGACATCACAAGAAATATTGTAAAGCAAGATTTAACACGAATCAAAACAATAGTTTATACAGTAATTGAAAAATAGGATAGTAATCAGATATTCTTTTAAAATAAAAAATGGTAAAAGGAGATGCACAAAAAACTAACTCATAATATATATTGTCTATGGAATAACATTCACGGAATGTGTGAATTACATTCAGAGAGATATATTGTTATTTATCATTCACATACTGACATTTTGGAAAAACTTTTACAAAGAAAATGAGTTATCTTATTAACTCTCTCGACAGGGTTCGGTGAATTTGACCGACCAAGTGACCTCTTTGTACTCATTTAGTCTTTACAAATTTAATATAGCATGGATATCTTCACAAAATTTGGCAGTCTTTCAGTTAACATTACAAGTCTTTCACATACAAAAATATCATATTGATATCGATCAATATGAAATATCTTTCAGTTAACATTACAAGTCTTTCACATACAAAAATATCATATTTTTTATTAAATTACTTTCAATAAACTAAAATAAAGATTTGTCCATGAATACATTGAGAACTTGTTTTGAATAGTCC
>NW_013666493.1:285316-287359 GCF_000517525.1 Limulus polyphemus
CTTCAAATGTTTGTTTCAGTAAAACTATATATTTTATTTATTATTTTCTCTACCCTAACTCTATACGAGGTTGGTCAATTTGATTGACCTCGTCCCCCCCCCCCCCCAAAGAAATCGAAATAACTCTAAATTACCCTCTTTTTTGATTGACCTCGTAACTCTCCCCCAACCAAAAAAATCAAAATAACTAAATTACCCTCTTTTTCTTTCTAGAATGACTTCAAATGTAGCATGAAACTACATTCGCTTATCCTACGTAGCTATAAACTCGTTACAGAATACATTTATAATTTCATTTTACTGTTTTATTGTCCTTTGAACCATGTCTAACTACTATCCGTGACATTATAAGTTGTAAATCACTCGGGAAACGTGCAGCTCACAAGCGTGCCTCGTGAAACATTTTTATTATATTATTATTATTAGTTATTTTACCTAATCTAATCTTAACTAACCCAAAAAGATCCCTATTTTTAAATTTTAGTTACTTTTATAATAATAAATAAAGAATAAACATGAAAAACAAGAAATAAAGTACTTACTCAATCTCCTTTTTTCTTGCTGTCGATTTTCGATGACAGTTAACCCTACTTTCTTTATGGTAGTAATGCACTAAATTTTTTATTTAATTAAATAATGCATCAAAGAACATATACTAATAACATGCAAAAAGTAAACAATTTCCCCTAACTTGCAAAATTTTTCTGTATTTCTAACTATGTGACAAGAGCCGTTATAAAAGTCATCCAAGCTAGTCGTTAACCTACCCATGGGAATGAGCTGTGTATTATAGGTGAAATTGACGCTTATCTGTTCAGAACAAAGCTTTATACAATGCGTCATTTGATATACGAAAACTTTTGCTTTCTATTGGTTATAGGTAATATACAATTAAATGTAAAAGATAACTATTGAAAAGGATGTGTCAGGTGGGTGTGGCAGGAGGGGTCTAATTTTCTATTTGATGGCAATAAAAATTATGGTTTGTCTGAGCAATGAAGATTTTATAGTGAGTAATTTACGTTTAACTTCATAGTTTCTGGGGGGGGGATATAACAGTGATGAAAAGATACCTAGAGAACATGTATCACATGTGTCACACTAGGGGAAATTCAGTTTTTTTTTTTGTCTTGTAGAATTAAGAACTCTACAATTATATACTATTAAAATATGGGTTATTAGCTAAGATTCTGTGCTGTTCTAATTGGTATAACATAAACGAAAAGTAGTTCATTAAAAGTTTGAATGAAAGACACTAAAACCTTGTGTCATGTGCAGTAAAGGATACCTGTGTCAATAGTTAATGGAAATGAAAAAAAAAAAAGATTAAGACTATAGTTAGGAAACTTTCAGAAAAGACAATTGCCTGATTTGCCTTAGAGGTTGTTATGACCCAAATAGCATATTCTCAAACATTTGTAGCCATCTTACTGGTTTGAGTATCCTTTCCTAAAAGACTTAACTCCTTATAACCAAGTGGATGCTACACCAGCATCTGGCCAAAAATCCCAATTTACCCACTGAATGGTAACAGTGTTCGATAAACTTTGTCTCTCTTTGGTTGAAAACTAATCCAAACCATGTTATTATCCACCTTTTGTAAATAGACCAGTAATTTTATAAGGTATGGTGATAATTATTAGGACATCATGAAAATAATTCTGGCAAAACACACAAAGTTATGGGTTTAAAGAGTTAAGTTTGATAGTTAGTACAAATAAACAAATAGTAATTCTGGCAAAACACACAAAGTTATGGGTTTAAAGAGTTAAGTTTGATAGTTAGTACAAATAAACAAATTGTAATTCTGGCCAAACACACAAAGTTATGGGTTTAAAGAGTTAAGTTTGATAGTTAGTACAAATAAACAAATTGTAATTCTGGCCAAACACACAAAGTTATGGGTTTAAAGAGTTAAGTTTGATAGTTAGTACAAATAAACAAATAGTAAAGTACTCTGCAAGAGGCAAAACACACAAAGTTATGGGTTTAAAGAGTTAAGTTTGATAGTTAGTACAAATAAACAAATAGTAAAGTACTCTG
>NW_013666493.1:288359-299592 GCF_000517525.1 Limulus polyphemus
TCTGCAAGAAGTAAAGTTATGGGTTTAAAGAGTTAAGTTTGATAGTTAGTACAAATAAACAAATAGTAAAGTACTCTGCAAGAGGCAAAACACACAAAGTTATGGGTTTAAAGAGTTAAGTTTGATAGTTAGTACAAATAAACAAATAGTAAAGTACTCTGCAAGAGGCAAAACACACAAAGTTATGGGTTTAAAGAGTTAAGTTTGATAGTTAGTACAAATATACAAATAGTAAAGTACTCTGCAAGAGGCAAAACACACAAAGTTATGGGTTTAAAGAGTTAAGTTTGATAGTTATTACAAATAAACAAATAGTAAAGTACTCTGCAAGAAGCAAAGTTATGGGTTTAAAGAATTAAGTTTGATAGTTAGTACAAATAAACAAATAGTAAAGTACTCTGTAAGAAGCATGATTAATTTAAACTTTGAAAAATGATTATGTAATTCCAAAATTTGTTGTTTATAACTGTCATACTCACACTTGGTTTCAACACATTCATATCCCTTCACACTCACAATACTAAATAAAGACATCACAATTTCTAAAGGATTTTCTAAACGTGTGTTTATGTGCATCTCCAGTAACTAATGAAAGAACCACCACAAGAGAACGACGCTCTTTATTTGTGGTATCTTTAAATAAGCACCATTTACAAAACATTATGTAATGACTAATGACAGCAACCTCATGAAAAAAAGTTAAACTTTATTTTTTAAACATTTTATTACTACTTCTATAACAAAACAGATGGAAGAAAATAATTACCTGTCCATCTTCATTAACCATGATATTGTCAGGGTTACGATCTCCAATTCCCAAGATGAATGTGGCTACACAATATCCAGCACAGGAACATGTGAAAGTTTCAATAGCTTGTTCATACCTAATTCAAAAAAAAAAAAATTCAAAGATGAGACAAAAAATGCTCAAGTTAAATTAAGTATCTAGGTTAGTTCATATATAAAAACTTCATAATATGATGAATGATACTTTAAATTACTTAAATGTTTATTTTCCATTAAATTTCAAGGTGAGTTTCTCAATACTTCATAATATGATGAATGATACTTTAAATTACTTCAATGTTTATTTTCCATTAAAATTTCAAGGTGAGTTTCTGCATACTTCATAATATGATGAATGATACTTTAAATTACTTCAATGTTTATTTTCCATTAAAATTTCAAGGTGAGTTTCTCAATACTTTTTTTAGTTTCTTACATATTTCCTTTGTTTTTATCTTTGATCCACTTGTGAAGTTGTGTGGAATCTACTTGGAAAGCTGCCATTCGACCACCTTTCCTCTGGATGTTCATTACTGTTTTGGCATTCCGTACCACTTCAATCATACCCACTTGTTTCCCGGTAGCCAGACAGGCATACGGAAGCATCCTGCAAGTTACGAAAGCATTCAAAAGATCATTAGAAACCAGTCATTGAGGTCATTATTTAGCACATAAACTTATAATACAAGACTAGAATTTCATATTTTTAAATCCTTTGTCAAAATATCACACTTTAATGTACATGTTTTTACTATGTTTCTGCCGAACAATGTGATAAACTCAATAATATTAATATCATTTAAAGTTGAACTTGATGCTTGACCACAGGCAAAATCATAAAATCTTTAAAACCAACTGCTTATTCTCATTCCTTAGCCCCATACATTGATTTGCTTACATTATCAAATGATGAGTAAACTCATGCATTAACTCAAAAGACAGTAATATTGAACTGAATCAGAAATTATTCAAACATGATATTTAATGTAATTATTAACAGTATTAAATTTAAGAACCACTGTGAATTTGAATAAATAAGGTACCTACAAAATATTTAACTAAATTTGATTAAATTTTCAAATCAGATCTATTAAAGCAAATAGAATTGTTTAAAAATCAGACACGTATAAAAATTACAAGTTAACTTGTAATATGAAAGTTATAAAGAGTAGTTAGTAGTGATATTTCAGTTCAATCTGAGTAAAAGGAAGTTTATCCTCATCTGCTGTGATTCAGTTACTAATTCATTTTACTCAGATTGAACTTGTAATATGAAAGTTATAAAGAGTAGTTAGTAGTGATATTTCAGTTCAATCTGAGTAAAAGGAAGTTTATCCTCATCTGCTGTGATTCAGTTACTAATTCATTTTACTCAGATTGGGATTATCTCATCTCTGCTGAATGTAATATACCTTTGTTTTTACACACACGCACATTATTTTCATATTCAACAAAAGTCATGAACTTCATATTTATAGCTCATATTGGGATTCTGACCAAAGTTTCTCTGGACTGGATGTGGCCAAGTGGTTAGTATACCCAGGCTGTGAATCCAAGGATTTATGATTGATGCAAAAATGCACTCATACTTTGAGGCTACAAATGTGCAATAAAAATAACAGTCAAATCCCACTATTCAGTAAGAAACTAGTAGCCCATGATGACTAGCTGCCTTTCCTTTTATTTATCAGTTTAAAATTAGGGAGAGCCATGTGCTAACAACCTATTGAGTAGTTCTGTACAAAAATTATAAAAATAAACAAATTCTACTTGTACATTCATCACAAGCCCAACTTTTGATAAAAAACCCACTACAGGTATAGGCTACTTCTTACCCATTATAAGTTACAAAGAGTTTGTATAATGGCTTAATTCACTCATAATGACAGAAGCATTGTAAACTCATTGTTTTGATAATTCCTTTGGTTCAGTGTGACAAAAGAAAGTAAACTGAATCTTCAGTACAATATTTTTTACTTCCAATATATTTTAATGTGAAAAACAATTTCATTAACACTTATTTTATCTCTGTCAAGGTAGGAGATTGACATTTCAAATTCAGAGTACGAAACAATAATTATAATAATAGGACTAAAATTTACAAAATTTCAAACACTCAACCTCCTTAAATAAAGATATTAACTAAAAAAGTTGGGCTTTCCTAAACAATTTGACAATTAAAAGGTTAAACACTACATGGATAAATATACCGTTCACCACTGCATTGTTTGAGACAATGAAATACCATATGTACAAATTGTAGCTTACTTTTCTTACCCACATGTATTAAAGTTGCAGCATCAAATTTAAGGGATTTCTTGTATAACTGGTAATTGTGTTAACGTTCCACTTCCCATATCAGGTTATAATAATATAATCTCTCTGACATTAACAACATATCTTCAACATGATGGCCCCAATCAAGGGTGAAAGTGATTAACATAACCACAGGGATTTCTTGTATAACTGGTAACTGTGTTAACGTTCCACTTCCCCATATCAGGTTATAATAATATAATCTCTCTGACATTAACAACATATCTTCAACATGATGGCCCCAATCAAGGGTGAAAGTGATTAACATAACCACAGGCAAAACAAACCTATAAACTAGCTATGTATCAGACTAAAATGTATGCCCTATTATCTATAAAGAATATATATTTGTTACAAAAACTATGTGCTGTTTACAAAGTTGGGTCACAGCAATAACTAATAATGCTTTATAAACCAGTAATGAAAATATAAGGTACTAAGAATTACAAAAACATCAGTATAGAATAAAGGAATAAAAAAAACAAAGCAAATATGATTTCTAACTTCTTACCTTAGATCTAACCCTTCATTTTGCCATATACTGTCCATGATGTAAATGACCTGTAATGTCAACATGTCCTGACGCAGATCTGGAAAGTGATTCACTGTGTATAGTTAATTAAACAGACTCTCACACGATAGTTTTTCATAAACTACATCCACAACAGTCACTAGATTCTGATATGTAAAATATATAAACCACACAATAAATTTCATAACATACATCCACACAGAAGTCACTACATTCTAATGCGTAAAATACATAAATTGAATGATAAGTTTCATAAAACACATCCACACAGAAGTCACTAAATTATAATATGTAAAATACATAAACCACATGATAAGTTTCATAAAACACATCCACACAGAAGTCACTAAATTATAATATGTAAAATACATAAACCACATGATAAGTTTCATAAAACACATCTACACAGAAGTCACATTCTAATATGTAAAATACATAAACTGAATGATAAGTTTCATAAAACACATCCACACAGAAGTCACTAAATTATAATATGTAAAATATCTAAACCAAAGTTATAACTTTTAAAACACTATTTGTTTTCACAGGAATTATTCTGAAGACAACCTGATAAGTATTTCATAAAAGTTCTTGTCAAAGTTGATTACTCAGTTACATCACAGTTTACACCTTTAATCGCTTCCTCAAAATAATGTTATTCAAACTCCTTTTGCATGAATTGGCATTCATTTTAAACAACCTTTTCTTTACCGTCATAACTGTAGACGAACATGAAAAGTAACTTACATAAAGAAACATATTTTCTATATTAAAATATTCTTTCAAATTATTACAGTAATTTAAAATGAAGTTGTTACTTTATCTTTCCTCATGACTATATAATGCCATTTGCTGAAAATGTCATGATTATGTTAGTTTCTCTTGAAATTCTCATATCTTAATCACTGTATTTTTACTTGTAAGGTCTTGATGTATTTTCAGTTACTCATTACAAAAAATATTAACTTATATACATGTTTTAAAAGTATATAGTATTTTATTATTTTAAACATGACAATTTTTGGTTCACACTTAAAACTTGGAGAAGAGAATAACACAAAAAAATGGTCAATGATAATGTTCAGTAAGCTAAATATAACAACTGGTAAATGAACAGCATACAAACAATAAATCCTCATGTGGATCTATGCAAGGACAATATAGTGATAGTGTTAAATATAAAGCTACATACACCATACAAACAATAAATCCTCATGTGGATCTATGCAAGGACAACATAGTGATAATGTTAAATATAAAGCTACATATACCATACAAACAATAAATCCTCATGTGGATCTATGCAAGGACAACATAGTGATAGTGTTAAATATAAAGCTACATATACCATACAAACAATATATCCTCATGTGGAATTGTTTGTATTAAAGTTAACTAACATTATGATTACTTCAAAAATATTTCCATATTCTCTAAGTACATTGTAAAATTAAATATTTAACAGTAGAAAATTTTTCTTACCATCACCATTCTTAAAGATAATGGAATTAATCTTGAACATGCATTCCGACATGGGGTCAGGATTCTGCCAGACAAGCCACAAGGGTTTCTTAGCAGAATCCAGAATTTTGCATTCTTCCACACTGAAATACAGTACTTTTGTTAATTTGCAAATTGTACTCAATTCTGAAATTTTATATTGTTTATAAAAAACACATATTTCTTCACATATTCAGTTGATCACATTTACAGTTAGGCAAAATAAAACAGATTATTCAACCCTCAATTTTTAAGAACAAACATACAAAACAGTCAATTAGAAATGCACAAATTCCAAAGTAAAAAACTAAATACAGGCAGTACCTCCACAGTTTTACTTTCTATCTAATGACACACAGAGAAAAATTCTTACTTTTATAGCATACATTTTGATTCAGCACCAATTGTATTTCTAGTATCCAAAAGTAATTAATTACTTTAATATTTTGAGTGTTTAATGATACATTTTAAAATTTGTTACCACTGAGTACAGTTAAAGTTCATAAGATAGAGCAGTATCTCAGATTTTAAACAATTCACGTGTGAGAAACATATCATTATTGTTGTGTTGAAAATATATAAAAAGTCAATTTTTGTTCTTCGTTTGTTTTACGTGGATAAATTCTTCATCAATTGCTAGGTTTGGGAATCAAGTCAAACTAATATAAAAAGTTAAGATATCTTAAATATTATAACACCTTTACATCAAAAGAACATCTTCTGATGTTTAAATGAAACGACAAAGATGATATATTACATAGTATGTTTATGATTTGAATTGAGATTCTGTTTCCACTCTGTGAACTGCACAATACCAAACTTGCAAGTTTCCATTATCGTTTCAAATAAGTTCCAATCAAAAACTTTTAATTTTATATTTTAAATTTTTTGTTTTTAGTTTTCTGCCTACAGAAATTCAAAATTTTCATAAATATAAAATACAACTTATTGTTCAAGTATTTCCAAATAAGGGAACAATTTTATGCATAGAATTACCAAAAATGAAAAGTTATGAATCCAACACCACAGAAGATATTAGAAACAACTACTGCACATTATATTAACACAGTCTAAATCTAAAAATAATTCAAAAGAGGGGTTTAGTGGCTTTAGAAAAACAATATCAGAAAGACATTCTAAAATAATGTTAAATTTGTTTTGAAATGAAACATTAAAAATTCTAAACAAAATTTAACTCAAAATCAGTAGCAGGTGAGACGGACTTCAAAATGATAACAAGGTAAAAGTGCAACAGAAAAAAAACAACAACTATTCACAGAAGTCTGAAATGTAGACACAAAATGGGTAACTGAGATTCTTATCTGAGCTCCACCATTGGACCATCTTTTGGTGTTAATATGACGATCTCAAAACATGCTGATAGACAAAGATGAAGACAGGATGAGTAATAAACAATCTGGTAGGAATTATTTGAATGAATCTATTCTGGTGAAGCGATTAGTTTCAATCCTGGTAGGTAGGAATGGTTTGAATGGATCTATTCTGGTGAAGGGATTAGTTTCAATCCTGGTAGGTAGGAATGGTTTGAATGGATCTATTCTGGTAAAGCTATTAGTTTCAATCCCATAATAAGACTAATTTGCAAAAATAAAATCATGCAGTTCATATCTGCTTCATTAACAGTAGTTACTTACATAAGCTTTCCTAACATCCTACTGCTGTTAAGAGGTGAGGGAAAATTTTGAAGAGCTTCCAGGTAATCGTTTTGTTTAACTTGCTCATATAAAAACTTTAGACGCTCCTAGAGGACAAAAAAAAAGAAAGGTTAAAAACTGTTTTTATCCTGGTATGTAACCTATAGTTAAAATATTAATGAAGTTTAATAAGTATGACCATCATATAAAGATTCAATAATAAAAAAAGAGTGCCAAGGAAGATCATCCTTCCTTCCTTCAAATGTTTGAAATCCAACAGTGTAAGAACACAAGAAGTAAAATTAAATACATACAAAACAAAACTCATTACATCAAACCATACATTTTATTATCTGACCATATTTAACTAGGTTGAACCATAATGCTTTATTCTAAATGACACATGCACCGTTCCTTTTTTCTTTCTGAACTTTTTGGTTAAGATATTCCTCTCTACATTCATTACCAGCTAAACTCAAAAACAAAAAATCTAGTTTCAAAATAACTTTTTAGGAGTTTGGACACATTCCACGGATCCTTATGGAAATATTTCACATTTCTAGCTCACTCCTATCGCTAAGACAAAACTATAAACAGATCAGCACATATCATAACTTACATCTATTATATGATCTAGCACCTCATAATTAACTTGATGTTATTTCATAAAAAAATTTATAAAAATCAAAACTATTTTTATATTTCACACATTTCATAGACTAATGAAATTATAATCATTTTTATCACTGACATGCTGGCCCATCTAAATGGATTTGTACTAAAAAAAATTAGCTACTCATTAAATACATTCATAAACAAGCATTTTTCAGCAACAAAAGACATATGAATAATACACAGTTTCAGTATTCATCTTAAAATATAACACAAGTAAACCAACCTTTTTGTTTCATAACACTGACCACTCTTTGCCCAGTTCTTTTTAAAATCATCTCAAAATATATTAGATATTACAAATAAGCCTCAGATATTTATTCTTTAATCTTTATTACTCCAGGTATAACTACTACTTTTGATACTTTCAGTATTTAATCTTGGAGCTTCTGTAGACTTAAAATGTACGTTTCAAACATTAGCAACTGAATATCAGCATCAAAATCATGGTTACACATATCAGTAGCCATAAATAATTTTCTTAATTAAGTACCTGCACAGATGTCAAAGGAAAATTCTCCCAAACAATATCCATCTTTAATGCATAAATATGAGGATTCAGCAAAATAACATCTAATATAACAGAGAGCAAATAATAATGATTAAATCCAGTGTTTTATTTGCTGTCACTAATTTCTGTAATGAATAGTAACCAATTTCTTTTTGTACTTCGCAATACAAAACTTTAAACTGTGACATCTGAGCTGCCAAATCACATCTAGATATGTTGTACAACTAATCATCTTAAAATAATATTTCAACCGTAAGAAGTTAACCCTTTATTCATGCTACATGTATTAAACTTCACATTTCACGAAGATAATATCACACCTACATCAAACTTCAGACAATATTTTACTCATTGATAATTGTGACTTTTATCATTTCAAGCTGTTATTTATTACTTAATATATTTGTATAATTATTTTCACTCTTTTTTACTCCAGTATTCTCTACAATACATATCAAAATACAAACATTAACATTATTAACATATCATACTTCTTTATAAAGACAAGAACACAAAAACGTTTTCATAAGTTAGGATGCTGAAAGCAAATCTGTTCAAAAACTACATCATATTCATCAGATGACAATGCTAATTATTACTCCACCATTTCAGAGAAGTTTTCTTATAACAGACCAAATCGATCAAAAGAAAAGTAACATGTCACACACACACACACACCAGGTTTTCTCTGAATTCAAAACTGTGTAACTAAACTTGACTTGATGACTGCCCTAAAGAAAGGTTAACATATTATCAATAAAGTTTTGAACACGGGGAAAAATAACTGTAAATGTGCTACTTCTAAATTCACCCACATTTTTAAAAGATATTTCAATAAGGAAGTTAACCTTTTGTGTGTCATCCTTTTTTTCTTTGAGTGTGTCAGTCAGCTTGGTCAGCTTTTCCAAAGCTTCTACCTGTTTAACCACCGTTTTCAGGTGAGATCCGAGACCTCGACAGTAAGCTTCAAGTAACAACCCAAATTTGGTAGCAACTGAAGGATTGTACATTTCTGCTCTGCTCATGGGGGGTAAAAACAAAATACTATGTACAAGAAGTATCGTAACTCAGCACATCGTGTTAACTTTTTCTTCATTTACAGTATACAAATGAATCCAATTTAGCTTTCTCCCTGCATAACTTAGAATAACATGTTCAAGTATGCATACATATTACATACATTTAAAGATCTGAAAATATAAAAACAAAATAGACTGAACATGAGTTTTATCTCTTTATTAGGTGTCAGCTTGAAAAACAAGCAGCATTTTTAATATAGTACGCAAATAATCAAGGAATGATTAAGTTTCTATGAGAAGTTTCAAGTTGGAAATAGAAAACTACTAATTATCCCTTCACCACACCTTGCACTTCCTTTTCCAGTGTAATTTTTACAAAATACACCAAGTTCTTTCAGAATCACTTATTTACAAACAAAATACACTTTCTGCCCCTTAATGTCAAGCTATTAGATGCACCTATCATTTCACTTTGATCAAATTTGGATTTTTAGCTTCCTAATCCTAATCAGTCCAATCAATTACACAAAATCGTAAATTTTAATTAAAATTTTATAAAAGTATTTTTAATAGTGATAAGGAAAAAAACTGAGATATTCTAAATATGATCTAACACAGAATCCCTCTTAACCAACTTTAAAAGTATAAATATTACCAATGTATGGGATTAATACACTTTCTTTGTGTGCAGCTACATCACAACTAGTGTGCTTCACATATTCAGACACGTCACAAAATATTGTTGTAATAACACCTATAACTCACAAGACACATAGAACATCTACACCATTATTTGACAAAAGTCTGTGTGAGTGTGTATATGTTTGTTTATAACTGGCAAACAACTCGACCTATTGACACAAAACCTGCCACGTAACCTTACAGCCTCCTGAGGAATGACATTGGAGGAAGTCAGCATTCAGATCTGACCGTCCATCACCACACAGGGCCCTATATCTTCCTCGTGCATTGAACGGATACATCAGCTAGCCTTCTTTATAAAGCGTTTCATTCTAAGGCCTACATCGCAAAGCAGTGGAGCTAAACTCATCCATGAAACAAAAAAAAAACACTACTGAAAATTTATTTTTAAGCCAAAAGAATTACTTATCATACAAATAAACTACATGAAAACTCATGATGCAACATGGTAACAAATGATGATATTCAAAGCTTTGAAAAATCTTTATTACCAGACTAGATACTTGGTCCACAACTGCATCACATTATTCATTAACCCTTTTGTGACAGACTCGGTATAAAATACATGAGTTCCTATGCACATTTCTACACGTTAAGTATTTATACTATAACTTTTAATGCTGTATATGTATCTTCACAAAATTTGGTAGACTTTTAGTAATAATTACAAGTCTTTTGTACACAATAAGTCAGATTTTTAATGAATTATTTTACTAAAGATTTGTTTGTGAAAATATTGAGTCTTTTCGTTACTAGTCCAAGTGCAAGGTGATTTTCATGTTATGATTAAAAACTATTCTTCGTCCCAAAAATCTCAAATATTGTTTGTGTAATCTCTAAGACCTCCTAAATACACTTCAATGTTTGTTTTCAGTAAAACTTTATATTTTATCTGTTATTTTCTCTACCATAACTCTATACGGGGTCAATCAATTTGAACGACCTCATAGCCACCATAAAAAATTAAGAAATAAATATAAATTATACTTTTTTCATTCTAGAATGACAACAAATTATAACACAAAAACACAAAAGTTTAGTCTAAATACCTTAAATTTCATAAAATTATACATTTATATATATTTACTATTTTTATTATACTGACCTTCTAGTCGTGCCTGACTAACATTAAAGAAGCTGCAATGATGCAGTGCACATGCACTCGTGTTATTGTATCCAAAAATATAAAACTGGCCTTTACAAAGTGACCTGTCTTGGCTGTGTTTTAGTGGACTAGTATTTTGTAAAATACAGTCATATTTCAGTTATAATACATTATATATGTATATGCATTATTACTATTTACAAATAAGTTCTTAAACTTATTTCTTGTTAAAACACAAAACAGTGAATAAAAAAGTAAAGCAAACAATTATCTCTTCTACTTACGAACTGTGTACTCATTTGCTGCTTGCCATAGGTTGCTAAACATTATCGTGTTTCACACGTGGAGGATATGAAACAAAATATTTTTTTCTGTTTTATATATATATATATATATATACTTTTGAATAACTACAAAAACCATAAATTACTACAT
>NW_013666493.1:300555-309321 GCF_000517525.1 Limulus polyphemus
GGTTTCTTTTTGGTGAGTGTAAAACATGAGTGTAAAAGTTTGATTTACTGGAGATATGTTTAACTTTTTGGCTCTGTTTTATAGTTTGTTCAATGTATGTTGTATTGAACAATGGAAGTAAATTTTAAGAGAGATTTCAGGACAGAACAAGTATATATATTTATTAAACTATTCTTGCAAGATACTTCTTACATTAATTTTGTTTTGTCCAAATATTTGATCACAATTACATAATCATTCTTTATAAGCATATTAGGCTGCTGTATTTATTATTTCTGTTGATATCTTGATTATAAGCTGAAAATACTAATAAGACCATTTGAACCTATTTTCAGTACATCAGGAACTGCATAGCTAAGTTAGAAATTCCCCAGCTGATGCTGATGTCAAAAGAAGCAGTTTACAGTTCAGTTCCAAAGTCATCATTTTATGTTCCTTCCTTTCTGAGGAGAGCCCTTTCTTCCACTTCTACTCAAGCAACTATGTCTCTCTGGCGTGTCGATGCTATGCTACGGGTTCGAATCTTGTGGGCAACTTATGTGAATGTTCGTGATGTGGACATGGTGAGGCTACCATCCTAAATGAACATATTTATGTAACTATACTTGTGTTGTGAAAGTAGCTGAAGACAATTCTAGCTTGTGTAAACTTTGTATGAAGTGTAAAATTTGTACAAAATTTTTCTTGTTTTAACAAAAATTATTTGAATCAGTTTTTTGTGAGACAAATACTCACTAGACATTATTATTTTTATTTTCATTGTTTCTCACTAGTGGATCTTTCAAGACTAGTCTAATTGGCTACCTTCTGTCTCCACCAGAGGACTAGCACATAGATTTGTTTGTTTCAGAGCAAAGCCACATTTGGCTACCTTCTGTCTCCACCAGAGGACTAGCACATAAATGTTTGTTTTAGAGCAAAGACACATTTGGCTACCTTATGTCTCCACCAGAGGACTAGCACATAGATTTGTTTGATTTAGAGCAAAGCCACATTTGGCTACCTTGTCTCCACCAGAGCACTAGCACATAGATTTGTTTGATTTAGAGCAAAGCCACATTTGGCTACCATACGTCTCCACCAGAGGAATAGCACATAGATTTGTTTGTTTTAGAGCAAAGCCACATTTGGCTACCTTATGTCTCCACCAGAGGACTAGCACAGATTTGTTTGATTTAGTGCAAAGCCACATTTGGCTACCTTATGTCTACACCAGAGGACTAGCACAAAGATTTGTTTGTTTTAGAGCAAAGCCATATTTCCACCAGAGGACTAGCACAAAGATTTTTTATCTTAGAGCAAAGCCACATTTGGCTACTTTCTGTCTCCACCAGAGGACTAGCACAAAGATTTCAAAGTGAATTACTTGAATAAGTTAAAAAGTTACAAGCTTTTCTTATTTCAGTATTTTTTCACTTGAACTTAGAATTACATAATTGGACGATTGGCAACAATCTGTGTATGTGCACACTACTCACTAAAGCACAGATGTATGTAACACACCATGAAAGAAACAATTTACCAACAGATGTATTTTACTCCCAAAGTGCCAGTTCTAGGTAGCATTACAAGAAACAAAATCTATGCATCTCTACTAGTGTGCCTAGCCTTGACTTAGTCTAATAATCAGCCTCTCAAGTTTTACTTTTATCATTGAGACATTTGTCTACCGAGTCTAATTTCTTTGCTTCCAAAGTCTTACTTTCTCACACTCTGATGCTTTATACTGTTGGAATGACACATACTCTTATGGTATGCAGTGGTTACAACACCAAGAATACTAATTATTTCATGATGTTTATGATACATTCTAGAATATGGGTGTTCAAAGAAGTAGTAAGCTGAATGCTGGAATATCAAGAAATAAATAACATGAAATTATTCATAATTTGGCACAATATCCAATGTACACCATGAAATTACACATCATTCCAACATTAGATGAGAAGTCCAGATGTTGAAAGCAAAAGTTATTAGACTCAAAGGTACATGAATCTTCCATTCTTTTTGTTAGACTAGTCTTGAAAGATCCACCAGTAAGAAACAATGAACAAAAAATGAATAATGTCTATTGTTAGACTAGTCTTGAAAGATCCACCAGTGAGAAACAATGAAAATAAATCAATAATGTCTATTGAGGACTAGCACATAAATGTTTGTTTTAGAGCAAAGCCACATTTGGCTACCTTATGTCTCCACCAGAGGACTAGCACATAGATTTGTTTGTTTTAGAGCAAAGCCACATATACCAAACTTAATGACATAAATTTATAAAATAGTAGTTCAATAAAATTTTGAATGTAAGTCAACAAACACAATGACATAGCCTCTGACCCGTGACGATAGGGTTACATGGGTTGTATATACTAAATAGTTTCAACTTACTTCAAATGCCAAAAGAAAAAGTGTCCAATCTTCCGATTTAATAGAGCTCTCTTTAAGAGGAAACGTGCTAAATCACCATCAAGGTAAGGTTCATACTTCAACACCTGTGGAGAAAACAATTTTACTTAATTGAAAGAAACATTGTCAAACAAACCATATAATGTTTGTATGCAATGCAGAGAAATCTGTTAGGTAACGAATGTATTATAAATTGAATTGCACTGAACCAACAACAGCTACAACTCACTTAAAGTAATTTCCTACCATCAACATGCTTCACTAAGAGCTTGTTATAAAAACCAATTATGCAAGTCTAATCAATTATAAAGATGAGTTAATACAATAAGATACAATAGCCTGAGTCTTAAAAAAGATATGACTACACATAAGAAAGATATCCAATCATATTGATATTAACATCCAAGTGTGGAAAACCTTGTCTTTTCTTATAGATAAGTTGTTTTTTTTTTAGAAAATGCCAATAAGCTATACATAACACATGAAAATATTCTTGAAAAATACATAACAAAAGTAGTAACTATAACATGGTCAAATATTGTTCTAATGCAACATAGGAGCTCAAAATTGAAGATGCTCTGATAATCACAATCATTACTTGAAAACTGAAAGTTTTATATGTTGATCTAATCATTGTAAGGGATAGACCTAAAAATGGGAAGCAAAGGTTTATGTTAAGGTTGTGCTGATCAATATCAGATGTTTCTATAGTTGGTAGCCTATATGTTCACCTAGTATCATTACACAATTTATTGATTGTCATTACACATACTCATACTAACCTGTACAAGTTGCAATAAATACTGGGACAGAAAATCATCACTCAAGGACTTGTCCAGCCATTGAACAGCAAACATACGAACAACTCGGTCAGCGTACTTACAATCAAGTAGTTCCAAGGCAGTCTCAGGAGACACTTGAGACCAGCCCTCCAACAATACGTACAGCTACACGTTTAAAAAGAAACAAAAATAGATCAACATGCAAAAACTAGCAAACTATTTCATGACCTTAATAGAAAATGTGTTATGGAAAACGACACAACTAGATTCAGTGATGAATATAACAAAAATTATCTTCCATTCATTAAATACTTCTACTGAGGAATCTTTTTCTCCTTCAGGGCACCAATACATATCTGAGACCAAACCAGATCTCTGAAAATAAAAACAAATGCAGTTCAATTTGATGTTACATACTTCAAATACTTTTTTTCTTTTTATCAAGATGCCTCACATTTTAAAATATTATTTTGATACATACTAATAATACGAACATGAGCCAAACATAAAGCCAATAATGAGTTTCAAAACCAACCTTTAGCTACATATATCTGAATATTGTATTTAGTTTTTCCGATGTAATCTGTCACCCAATTAAAATGCGAGTGTAACAATCTACAGCTGGGCAATTAACTCAATAAATCAATTATTGTCACAAAAATAATCAATTAATTAAAACTAGTGCTTCAGATTATCACTTTCCATACGAGGTCAGTCAACATGACTGACCTTGTAACTACAAAGTAGCCACCAGTTTCTATACTATAATTTTTAATGTTTTGTGTATATTCATGAAATTTTGCAAGCTTTCAGTAAACATTACAAGACTTTTGTACACACAAAAAAAAAACTGATTTCTTTAAATAACTATATTTATTAAATATTTGTCCATACATATATGGAGTCAGTATAAACTGCTCCAAGTGTAAAGTGATTTTCATGTTAAGATTAAAAATACTATTTTCATCTGAAAACTTTGAAATTTCATTTGTGTAATCTCTAAAATCTCCTAATATCAGTTGCTTTTTGTCAGGAAAATTTTACATTTTATCTATTATTTTCTCTACCCTAACTCTATATGCATTCAGTATATTTGACAGACCAAACTTGTAACCATCATAAAAAAGAATACAAAGTAAGTCTAAATTACCTTTTTCTTCTTTCTAAAATGACTGCAAATTGTAACAGGTAACTACAAATGTCACAATTCTAGTACTTGGGGAGACAGAGGATTTTTTTCTAATATTTCCTCATGAAATTAAGAACTTAAACTTGTATTAAAATTTGATTCGTTAACTAAGTTTTGATGTCAAGAGTATTTGTATACATTTATAATAAAGTAGTTTAAATTTAAAACGTAACTCTCTAAACATTCATGACATGCACACTGTAACCTACCAGTAGCGAGAGGGTTATTATTGATTTTGATTATTCCAATTATCCAATTGATTAAAATATTGTCATTATGACTTCTCAATATTATTGATTAATTCAAGGTTGTTCAACTTAATCAATTAGTGTCACAAAAATAATCAACTAATCAAGATTAGTGTTTTTGATTTTTCCAACTATCCAAATCTGGTGAGAATAATCAATTACTTAGAAGTAATTGATTAATGAGCCTAAAGTTTCGTTATCAAATTTCACTAATTGCCCTGCTCTATTCAAAATACTTTTCTAATGTTGCTTGATTCACTGACAAGCAAGTACCAAATTCAAGAAGTTTTTTGACCAATTATCAAAGAAAAATAAAGGTATTCTAACATTACTGATATACAATAGTTTAAAAACTAAACTGTGTGAACATATAAACCATTTAAAACACTTTTCAGTATGCCTGACAGACACCACAGGTACTTACAAGCTATATTTTACCTTCCTTGTAAACAAAAGTCAAACAGAAATTACTGTATCCGTACTTGATAACAGCTCTAGGTCAATGGGAATGGAATTGTACTGGAGTCAAGTTTTATGATTTTTTATGACAAAGCTCTATTTATTCTAAACAAGGTTAAATTCCTGGAGAAACTGTGAAGAAAGAAAAAGGGAAGGTCTACCTGAGAAACTTCATCTCTACTATTCCATTTAACGGCATCTAGTAACTTTGGCAGTGAATCAGGTACTGTAGCACAATGATTTCGTAGTTTCCAAAGTAGCTCCTTTTCCTGTTCTGAGATTTCTGATAGAGGATCCCTGAGTATGACATCTTTTAGTTGTTCCTGGTCAGCTTGAGTTATAAGATCAGTGCCCTGCAAAAAGAGAAAAGGTTACAACCATAAGAATACAACATTAACCACATCACTGGTATTTTCTGATGAAAAACCTAAAGGTCCAGAAAAATATCAATAACTTCTAACAGTCCAAACACTTCACATGCATAAATAAGAATATGGACGACAAAGTACATGAGAAGTGAGCAAAAAATAAGTTTAGTGGACAGGAGTATTAAACAAAAAAACAGTTTAATTTATAATAACAATACATAAAGATGAAGAAGCCTTCAAGTGAAAAAAATTCAACAAGAAATTTGTACAACTAGTATACAACACTTCATTAGCTCATTAATCTTCATCTTGACATATTGCACAACCATACACCATAGATTTAATTACAGAAGTATTTAACTTAACCCTAGAATTAACAAGTCCAAGCAAATCCTATCGAATTTTTAAACACATTTTACTAAAATATTTACACATCAAATTGATTGTTGGTCTGTTACTTTGTTGGATAAGCCCTAACAACATATAAAGCTCATAAATAACAAATTTAAACAAAATTAATGTCAATATTACAACTAATTTCATTAGTTAATACCTCATTCCCTTTGTTTTTATGGTCAGTTTTTTTTTCTCTGAGTGATGTAACAAAAAAAAATAAAACTACACAATATGAGATGAATACACGGCCCCAACAGTGAACAATACACAAGTTGATAATTTGAGGGTTGAATTAAATTATACTTGAAGAATTTTTATCAAACATTTAAGCACATAATTCTCGGGTTTATTCTTAAGAAGCTCACACATGATTACATTGAAATTTACAGTTGTTTCATGAAAGTCTGCTAGTAACCTTTACGAATACATTATACATCGAATAATGTGAATTTCAGCATCAATCACATCAAAATAACTGTTAAAATACAATGCAAAGTTGTTGTTTTTTAGCTGTGGGAAAAAAAATCAGTTTATGTTCTTGTGTCACAAAAAAATACGAGTATTATGATTTTTTCTGAGTAATCATTTTCACTCTTAGTCCAAAATTCGAATACATAATTGTGTAAATCACACTCTTAATAACACACTTTTTTTTTCCAAATTATGATTTCAAATTTTGAATCTACAAACAAAAGGGAACACTCACAAAATCGGATACTTTTGTAAAACTCGATCCTTTCTGGATATCATTATTTCGGTCAAGTTTGGAAACAAACTTAGCATACTCTTCCACCTGGTCCATACTAGGAAACACCACCGTGTTGCTGAATCTATCAAACTCAATCTCTAAACAAGGTGAGTCTTTATTTGGATTAGAACCAGAAGACCCCAAAGGATTCAGTAATTCATCCATTCCTTTTGGCATTGTCCAAAGGTGAATACTAACTCTCTCACTCAAAAGGCGATTTTTAAAATCAAACAAGTTGATATTCCCCCAAGCCAAGGCACAGTGCTCCTAGAAAGATATATTCAAATTAAGAACTAAAAAAAAAAAGTTACAAACTTTGTACCATGTTTTGATAAATGAATCTGATTAACAGAAGTTGGAAACATACTTTAAAAAAAATTACTTCATTTGAAATAATCCTCAAAAACTAGATTACCACAAACATAACCTTTGAAGAAACAATAATTGCACATCCAACATATAATAAGGGGCATGAATTGAAACTAAATCATAAAATATAATTTGTAATTTTTTTTTTGGTTTTTGAATGAATTAAATTACTATCATGTATTAACAGTAATTTTTTAAAATTTCACTACCTCTGATGTCATTTTTATACAACAGCTGTTTCCATTTAAAGTGTCTCATCGCACTTACCTCTTTCCGTTTTCTACGAGAAACTGAGCATATAGACATACACAGTCGAGCACTACATGGAATATCTGGAATATACATGTCATACTCCAACCATTCATCCCACTTTGGGTTAGAATACACTACTTGCTGGGTATCGCGAGTTGGACAGAGCGGCTCAGTACCATGGAATATACCAGTCTTCACATAGATCTGAAAACAAAAAAAAGTGCCATGCAAACTTCAATTTTTACCATCACAACAAGCATCACGTGTTTCACTCTTCATCAAGATGTCTTGTACATTTTGTAATTAATTAAGCAGTAGCAGTCCATTGAAGCCAAATCGTTAGTAAATCCAAGATGCTTCAGTAATATAATGTGAAACATTTCTGAAACACATTTTTTTGAAAGACTTTTTTTTGTTTTATAAATTTAAAATTTTACTTCTTTGATGTTATGACTTATAGAGTTAGTTACATGGAAAAAAAGGTAGTTTTAATGCATTAAAGAAATTTCAGAATGGATAGGCTTAGAATTACATTATAAATAAATGGCTAAATATAAACATACAGACAGTATTTCAGTATTTGGGATTTTTAAGTTAAACCTCCATTACTGGATAGGAGTTTTTTTTTACAATACCATTCTCCTTTCTGCATATTAACTAGCATATTTTATGCACTCCAAACACAGTAAAAGCTAATCTGAGTTATATTTGATCATTTTGCTGTAATAATTATCCATGTGTACTTGCAGATGCCAGCGCAAGTACTGATTAAAGACTTAGTTCACAAACACGTATACACGCACACATCTATACATATATTGATTTTATTCTTTTCAATTTTTTTGTACATTGTATTATAGCTAGAGTAGAGACTGATAAAAACTTTGGGATAAATTGACTCTATAGCACTAAGTTTTCTAAGCCAGGTGTAAAATGGACACATGTAGAAATAAAACCACTAAAATGAAATAAAAGACAATTTAAAAATAAAACATTTATGATATTCAATTTTTATTTTCCTTCTTTCGTTTAGTCTCTCTTATGTATTTAAGCTTAAATGTATTTAATACACAAATTTATCTTATATATATATGCATTTATTTTCTTTATAACTTTTCTTTCACGAATAAACATTAGTTATCTTAAATTGTATTACTTTTCTTAATTTTACATAATGTTTATGTAGCATCAAGGTTTAAACATTCATATCATACAGCACAAAGATTTGTTTGATTTAGAGCAAAGTCACATTTGGCTACTTTCTGTCTCCACCATGGAAACTGTACATTATAATTCAAATTTGAGTATTATTCATTATTTGATTTCTTAATTTAAAAGTAAATATAAAAAAAAACACCTAAAAATCGATTTCTGTGTGTCACGTGGTATGTTCAATGCAGCACTGGGTCATATTAGATGTTTGTGAAGTCAAAATACTAAGTCTATAGTTTCATATCAATTAGGAGCTCAAATTATCGATATTGACAAGCTAGAATATAAAATAAGAACCTCTTATTTTTTCTATTTGCTGAGATATCACTCATGTACTAAA
>NW_013666493.1:310320-325387 GCF_000517525.1 Limulus polyphemus
TGTTAAACAAATGTTTAAACAACTCTAATTATTCAATATCTCCAGTAGTTGCAAGACTTAACCTCAAAACTAGTGGTAAAGAGTATCATCAAGGAATGAGATAAATAGTATATAATTCAGCTATAATCCCACTGTTTTTAGTAGAAATGCAACTGTTCATTTATGTGTAAATATATATATATATATATATATATATTCAAAGCATTACTTTTATAACTACTCAATGCCAATGAACAATTTAAACAATGCATCCAAAATCTGGGTTCAAAAAGGATAGCTAAAAAAAGAGTCCATACTTTGTACTGGGTGATGGGATACCTCCCCAGGAGATACTGATCCACCCCACAGACTTTCAGTAAGTACTTTTTCTGGTGTTCTTGAGCTTGTTGCCTTTGCTCTTCTCTAGTCAGCTTTGTACATTTTAATGTCTTCATGATGACTTCCTGTGTAATACTTTCTGGATATGCATCTTTTGGCACTTTCACAGTGTATTTCTGTTTCTCTCCACCATACGACAGCACCCATACACAGACTATCAGTAACCCTAATGTACATACAGCAGTATGAACACTCTACATCCATAGTATATGTGTAAGTAACACACACACACACACACACACACACACACACATATATATATATATATATATACACACACACACACACACACAAGGAAACAAATAAATTTTGCTGAAGGAAATAATAAAAATGACTAAAATATTTTTAAAAACTTTTATCTTTTAATGTTAATTTAAAAAAAATAGATAAAACCATAAAATTAATGTTAATAATATTTAAAAAGAACTGGAAAGAATTTCAGATAAAACTCTAACAACTAAGTTTGAAAATAAGCATTCATGATATCATGAAGACAACCTAAAAATGCTATCTTAAATCACAGAAACAAAGTAAAGAAACCTATGAAGGTATTTTTCTCTGCAATAAACCAAATTGTTGTATATTTGTAAGAAATATTAGAGTACACACACTAAATATATTATAGGCCCTACTGTGGAGAAAATATCTTTTATAAACTCTTGATTTGGTTGTAACTCACATAATGTTATTTATGTATTATCTTGTATTTGTTGTTAGCAAATATATATTGGAGAAACAGAAAATTTATGTTTGAGAATAAGTTTACACACATCTCATGTCAGAAATGCTATTTATATCCCATTACCTGTTAACAAACACATTAATAAGTGTATTATGGAAAAAAATCATGCTTTAGAAGAACCCTTTTTCCAAATATTCCCATTTTGGTATTCTTGGAAAAGAATAAGAGATTATTTTATTGATAATTTAAAACCATATTAAATGTTACAGAGTGTAACACATAATAATTTAAGGTCAAACAAGGAGGAAAGTTTTACAATGTTAAGTAGGTCTTGTTTGAGAAAACTTTACTGTGCAAACTGAGGAGAATATTGGATGATACGAAACCGGTATCTAATGCTTTCATGTAATTATAGTATTGTGGCACTTGTGTATAAAGTTAAAATCATAAATAATATTCAACGTTAAACTGGTACACAATTAAAAACATTTTATTTGAATAACCTCGAGAACCTCCTAAATAAATATCAAAAGTTTTCCATTCTCTCTGCTCTAACACTAACCGTGGTGAAAAACATAAAAAATACCTATTCTTTTTTCTAGAATGACTGAACATTGTAACAGATAATTACATCTTTCCTAACTGCCTCTGTTTTTTAACCTTTTCAGATCTGCTTTCTTCTATTTTTGTTGTTTTACAGTGCTACTAGGTGTGTATGTAAAACACAACGAGGTCACGTTACACCAAGCAACCTCACACTACAATAATTACGTGAGCTGGTCAAGCAAGAGATCACAAGAAATGTGTTATTTTGTAACACAAGTTTTCTTATCTAATTTAGTAAACCTTTAGTTACTTCTTTTAAAAATGTATAACAATAAATAAAAATATACAAAAAAAACTAGAAATTTATCACTTACTTTAGCCTAGTTGTACTCAGAAACATACTTTGATGACTAATTTTTCACACTATATCGACTGTCTACAAAATTATTCTTGTAACTTTCAAATACGCATTTTAGGGAAAAAAAAAGGTATGTTAGGCATTAGAATAAAATATCCACAAACTACTACAAATTATCTGCTTTCTAGCTAAGTTATAAATATGTTTAAAAAAATTCATTATTGCTCAGATCGTGGCCCTTTACTCTGAAAATATCAACATTTTCTTGCAAATTAAAAAATTCTCACTGTGGAAAATAAATTATGGAATGTAAAAGAGTAGTCCATTGACTTGTGCTCTACCTATTGGTGAAAAAAATGTACATTTAATAGGTACCATGTGGGTTATAAAATATACTAAAGCTACAAAAAGATGGGAAGAACCTGTCTTTTTAGGTTGGGCAACATTATTCATCATATCTCAGCAATTCATGAAAATAGAAGATTCTCATTTTACTTTCTAACCTATCAATTTCTATGTTTTTAATTGGGTGGACATTCTGAAAGGCACAAAAGTCATAAATAAAAATCTAAAAATGAGAAATAAGAGTACTATATACAGAGTAGTGAAGATTTACAATTTATTTAAATATTTCCTTTTGAAATTATGAAATTAAAACTCGGATAACATTTTAATGTAACTCTGTAAAAGAATCATGACTTTGGAATTTTCAATCAACATGAAGAAAGAGTATTCACCTTCAAAGTTCATCAGTTTCAACTTTTATTATGGCACTAAGAGAGTTGATTATCTATAAATGTGACAGTGAAAGTTAAAGTCATAAGGCACAATGTGTGGTATTGGTATTTTTTTAAGTATCCTTTTAATTTCTAAATAAAAAGCATTAAACTAAATTTTTTTTTAAATTTATTTTAAGGGTAACATGTTTACAACATCTTGAGGAAGCTTGTGCTGCGAGCTACGTAGTGGGTAAAACTCTACAATGCCCCTGAACATGACTAGATGGGAGTAATGAGACTAATTTTACAGAAACTTAAGTTGTTCACTTTTTTCATTCATTGTCAAAATGCTTGACAAATCCAGTGTAAATAGACATGTACGAAATGATACCTATTTATAAGGTTTCAATTAGGTAACTCATCAGCATTCAATTATATTATTGTTAGCTGAAAAAAAACAACTCAAACTGGAACAATGTAATATACATACTTATATTACTGTAATGATAAAAATTTACCTTTATCAAGCTTTGCATCCAAATTAACTGGAAGTTCTCTGACACCTTCAAGATCAGGAGGGTGAACATACATTGCTAGTAGATCTTCTGATCCAGAATCTCTACTTTCAATGATTTCCCTGCACATATTGATGATGTTACGACGAAATTCAATAACTTCTGGGTCTTTCATTTCATCAAATTCATGGACAGGCATTCCAATAGCAAGACCTAATGGGTAAACATTTCTATATTTGAAATCAAGCACAATGCAAAACCTCACATAACATTTTAATAATTATTACATACTAAAAAACTGAACATCTTTAATCTAAACTATGTAAGCATACCAGAAGTGTTCCAAAACTGAATTATAGGTTACACAGAGAAAAAAAAAAAGGCGATTGATCTATTGAAAATGTTTAGGAAATTTTAAAGCAATAAAATATTATTTCTACTAATAACCAGCTTTTCAAACAAGAGCAGAGAGTTGCATGTGGTTTTATATTTATTACTGACAGAAAAATATTGTAAAAACATTTTTTTTCAAGTCCAGAAACACTGTACTGTTTTCCAAACTACATCATGTTATATCTATACATATGCAAATTGTTTGTATTCAATCTTTCATTTATGCATTATATATGCCTAAAAATTATTTTCTAAGTCAACACACAGAAAACTAGGGTTTTACCAATTAAGATTTCCTTGGTACAGTGTTGGATCAATTTTTTTGCATCACCTACTTTGTTCACACTTTTCTTCTGAATCACTGTCTGTTTTGGGGCCCTAATGCATGTAGGTGCAAATGTGTTTCATGGATGATGGAGTACTGTCTAATTATTACATCAGCAGCTTTAAAGGCTGTCTAGGTGATGTCCAGGGTCACTAATGAGGAGTGAAATTCTCTGAAACTAGTCTGGCTCACAGACACACCCCCAATGAAAGAATAGACCATTCCAAGCTTTTACTTGCTAAACAAATGTTTAAACAACTTTATTCAATAACTTACTGATATATTAGTGAACAGGATTAACAGTTTCTATGCTGATAGAGATTGATCATATCAGCTACATTATTAAAACCCAATAAACATTATTGCTTTCAACAAGCAAACCTGTCTTCATCATGGGCATTCTGCTTTTGCTAGGATTTTATCAATCTATTTTGAATCCTATGTATTTTTTTACTATCACAATGCATTATTAAAATTTTTATATATTCTTTTTTTAACTTGAAAATAAGTAAAATTTTGTTTGTTTGTTTCTATTTAGGCACAAAGCTACACAATGGGCCATCTGTGCTGTGCCCATCATGGGTATCAAACATTTTTTAGAATTATAAGCCCACAGTTTGGTAATGTAAATAAAAATTTGTAAAATAATGTTATTAGGCATTTTATAAATATAGTCATAATAATTTGAAAAAACTTTGAATTACCAATTTCAGAATTAAGCATCTTTTCTTCCTTGTTTCCTTTTGGCTCCACAACCTTAAGAAGAGGTTGGAACAAGCGCAGATCACAAAGACGGCGAGTTTCATCATAGAATTCTTCTCGTTCTGCATCTTGTGTGATTGATACAAATATGTACGATAGAGAATCACCAAGACGACTGAAGAGAGGGTAATGTCTTGCTTCTGTCCAAAGGTCAGCTATAAACAGAAACACCATGAAAAACCTACTTAACACTGTCATGAAGAACGAATACACTTTCATTATCTACGTTTAACATTTTAAATATTTCATCACATTTACAAGTACTATAAAATACTACTTGATATGTTGAAGTTTTTCTATTTAATATCTGTAAAGAAAATTAAATTATAGTTTGTAACTAAAGGAAGAAACAAAAAAAAATTTTCAATTGTAAAAGAAATTTTGAAAATATTATCCAAGAATGTTAGCAATCAGTAGTTCATTCTCATTCAATGAATAACATTTATATAACAAATGAAACTACTACTGGTATTTAAAAGTTTAGTACTTATATAAAATATTATTCATTGCAAATAAAATCAAAATAACAGAAATATAATACTATTATAAATATTATTAGGACAAATATTCTGAAGTAAAAGGTAAAGTCAATTGTTTGCAACATCAGTAACCAATTTCAAATATACATAAAATTACCCAGGAAGATTTTTTATACTAAACAAAGAAAAGTTGTAAGAAACTAGCATTAAATAAACTTATAAATTTTATCTGTTTCTTCTGACTTCAACATACTTAATTGTTCCTTTCGATAATACGATGAAAGAGGCAAGTGAGCACAGATGTGTAAATATCAGAAACTTCATCAAAGCAAATTATCTACATATGTAGACACCTTTATTATCACCAAATGGATGTAAAATAAAAGAAGTGGTTAGCTAGATTACTAATATATATATATATTGGGGTGAAGGAAGGTTGCTTAACTTTTGAGCATCCCTGATGATTGATTACTTCTTTCTTTAGAAATCTTTATCCTCAAAATAACTACTAGATAGATAGATTACTAATATTTCCATCTTAATTTAAATTCCAAAAGGAAAGAATGGTGAATATGACAGAAAAGGGATGACTCAAGATAAGAAACATACCTTTGACTGTTTCTAAAGTAGCATCACGAGCACAAGGCAGTGGAATAATTATCCCTGTGGGCAGTAGACAATCTACAATAATGGTAGGAGGCATCAAATGATGCCCCCATAATTCTCCTGATGATGGAGGCATTTTCCGCACGTAGCAGCTTAGCTACATAGATAAGTTATAAAACGAGGATAAAACTTTTGGAGAATTTATGTATTTGCTGCTAATGGTTATTTTTCCATCATTTTAATGTTTTTGTTCTATAACTTCCTAGTAAAGCCTCAACATCTTCACAACTGCTACCTCTCCTCATCTTCGCCTATAAGGAAGCAAAAACAAATCATAATAAACTCAACATATCACCCTTCAACATTTATAAGACTGTAAAGAAATACTATTAACACTACATTCTAATGAAATATAAATAAATATTAATACATGATATCTACATACAATATAGGATCACTATAGGAGATATTCCATGAAATAACTTAAACGTGTCACTCTCAGTAGTATGTTCATAGTAATTTGTCTTTTGTTTATTTTTCTTCCTTCTCAGTTTCATTAGAAGCAACTACTTACCCAAAAAAAAAGATGTAGATAATCAATGGAAGCTTCAAATGTGGGACATTTTGAAAATGGACATTAACATGTGCTTCTAATTTTTTATTATTTTTAGTTTATTTTCATATACAAGGCTTGTGAATAGAGTTAAATATGACAACTGGTGTATCCCTACTAATGTATGGGCTCTAGTTCTTCAGATACCTTTCTTACTATGATAAATCTTTAATATTTCCACACACAGTTGAGTGTCTCTCCTAAATGTGTGATGCTATGTTTTTTGGTCTAGCTTGTATATAAATATATATATGTTAAAATAAAACAGTATCATAGAAACCAATGGAGCATTAATATATAGAAAACACGAAAGAGACTTAAGATATGCTTCATTAAAATGATACACATGGATACATCCTGGTTGTATCATAGCCAGCTCTTCAGTCAACAAATATCTGCAGCCATAAACAATTAAACAGAGATAATTTAAAGCACAAGATTTTTTAATTATTATAATAACACTTAAACTAATGAAAATAAATCATGACAGCTACAAACATAAAAAAATATTTACACTGGATTAATTACAAAAATTACAATAAAATGAAAAACCCACAATTTGACAAGTCTCATAATAACTAGTTAAGTATAACTCTCAACATTTTTATTAAAAATTAAATAAGTTAAGCAAATTAAAGTCAATAAATAATTATTCAATCAAGAGACATTTAATTACTTTCAATGTCAAACTTGCTCTTTCAAAATATAATCTTGTACATTGTCCTTTACACCCTCTACAGGTGTACAACAGAAAATAGATATTTTATTTACAAGCTATAGCCCAATATATATAATTAAAAATATTAAAATACTTTTATCTAATCTCAGTGAAGAGCCTTGTATGAAGTAGAGTATAGTATATATCTAAGAGTGAAGTAAATGATGCATTATTCTGAATAGAAGCAGATACAAGAAAACTAATAAAGTGGAAATCTCAAACAGCAAGCTTAAATTATTTTAACGATACTACAATTTGTAAGGTCACAACGTGGCCTATAAAAAGTGATAACAGGTTTAGTTCTAAATTAGAAGAATGATACAAATTTCAAGCAAGTTTTCCCTTCTATCTCACTACAATGTAGATAAATCTATAATGATTGTGACAACAGAATCTTGTCTGCTCTGCAACAGTTTGGATTCATTTTCAATAAAGCAAGACAATCAATTCCATTGACCACTGGAACATTTAATAAATCAATCAAATAAAAGCATGAACTCTGCAATCAACAGATAGCAATATCAGTAAATTACACAATATATTATTCTGTCTTGAACTGGTGCAACTATTATGAGATGTACAACCAACTGTAATAAAACAGATGTTCTTATGTTCTACCATAGTGTTATTCATTTTAGAAGGTAGACAAAACTATAGGCAACACAGACAACAATTCAAAATGTCCTCAACAAATACACATTTAATTCAGCTTACTAGAAATTACAATGACCAAATTAAAAAACCTTGTCATTTAATCACCATTTCACCTTTCCACCCTGATGATGCCATAACAAAAGTATATATTTCAAAATTTATTGACTCAAACTGTTATCTAATCTGGAATAATAGGTCATATTTTTAATTTTCTTAAATTACTTAAAACACTCCAGAATATCATACTACCCTTAAACTGTCTAAAGTGTCTTCGATCTTTTACACTTAGACTCTCTAGTTTAATGATGCATCATAAATGATTTCATCAGACCTTAAAGTATGTTACTGGACCATGGCAGAAGTTAACCACACTCCTTACTTCACAGTATGTTACTGGACCTTGGTAGAAGTTAAACACACTCCAAACTTCATAGTATGTCACTGGACCATGGTAGAAGTTAACCACACTCCATACTTCACAGTATGTTACTGGACCTTGGTAGAAGTTAACCACACTCCAAACTTCATAGTATGTCACTGGGCCATGGTAGAAGTTAACCACACTCCATACTTCATAGTATGTCACTGGACCATGGCAGAAGTTAACCACACTCCATACTTCACAGTATCTTATTGGACCATGGCAGAAGTTAACCACACTCCATACTTCATAGTATGTCACTGGACCATGGCAGAAGTTAACCACACTCCATACTTCACAGTATGTTACTGGACCATAGCAGAAGTTAACCACACTCCATACTTCACAGTATGTTACTGGACCATGGCAGAAGCTAACCACACTCCTTACTTCACAGTATGGTACTGGACCATGGCAGAAGTTAACCACACTCCATACTTCACAGTATGTCACTGGACCATGGCAGAAGTTAACCACACTCCTTACTTCACAGTATGTTACTAGACCATGGCAGAAGTTAACCACACTCCATAGTTCACAGTATGTTACTGGACCATGGCAGAAGTTAACCACACTCCATACTTCACAGTATCTTATTGGACCATGGTAGAAGTTAACCACCCTCCATACTTCACAGTATCTTATTGGACCATGGTAGAAGTTAACCACCCTCCATACTTTACAGTGTCTTATTAGGTCGTGGAAGAAGTTAACCACACTCCATACTTTACAGTGTCTTATTAGGTCATGGAAGAAGTTAATCACACTCCATATTTTACAGTCTTATTAGGTCATGGAAGAAGTTAACCACACTCCATACTTTACAGTGTCTTATTAGGTCATGGAAGAAGTTAACCACACTCCATACTTTACAGTGTCTTATTAGTTTATGGAAGAAGTTAACCACCCTCCATACTTTACAGTACCTTACTAGGTCATGGCAGAAGTTAACCACTTTCTATACTTTACAGTATCTTATTAGGTCATGGAAAAAGTTAACCACCCTCCATTCCTTACCATGTCTTACTAAGCTATGGTTAATGTTAATCACTCACACCTCGTAGTGCATTACAAGACCATGGCAAAAGTTAATCACCTTCCATTCAAAAGGTCTACTTTTAAGAATGGTATGAAATCTAATATAGTGGCCTATTTGTAGGGTGCACTTGTAATTTTACAACTTATCTTTTTATTTTTACTTTGTTCCATTAAGTAATGATAATTTAGTTACCTAACAAATTTCTTCAAACACCAGATGAAACACTATTCTAAAATCAACATGTCAATTTGATTGCAGTAAGTGAACTAGTCTAAATTTTAACATTTCGACACACAAAAATGCCTCACAGTATAGCTTTTCTCAGAATATCTTAGACATGCGACATTTCTAATGATAATTCTCAGCATCACTTCTGAAGGGGCGTTTCTCATCTCGCTACCTTGGTGAACTTTTTATATACGCTTTTGTTTTTCTGATTAAAATTATCCCCTGTTAAAAACTGTGTGTCTAAACTTCTAATAGGCATTTGATGGATTTTCTCATATTGATTTACAAGTTAATGCATTGGCCCAATTACAAAGCGATGTTTTTTTATTAATAATTAGACTGTAAAATTCATAGTCGCCTTATAATCTCAGCCAACCACAGGTCCCTTCCTCTTACTCTAGCCTGTCACATTCCTGAATGTCCAGATAACATCCATCTGTGCATGTGCACCAGATGTTCACTCAAGGTCATCTCTTATCCTTGCAACTAAAAAAAGGATGTTATGACACTCAGTTTTTTTTCTTTCCCATGGTTTCTGAAAATGGGGATCGCCTTATGTTTGATATCACCCTATAATCAGGCCAATACGGTAGGTTCTGATGGAACTTGAGGAAAGTTCATAAGGTAGATTAAAACTGACTTTATGATAGAAAATAAGGTTGACATAAATAGGCGCCATTTTCATTGAGAATATATGATGAGTCCCTCCAAGGGTATCTTGGGAACTTTATTATTTATGTCAATGATATGGATATTTTATACACAATTATATTTATAAATTTGCCAATGACAATAAATTGATCAGTAAGGCCAATTCTCAAAAATGCTACTTTAGTACAAAGGGCTTTGCCAGCCTTGCTGAATTGAATCATTTGAGAAAAATATGTTTCAACATTGAGAAAATGTAAAGTGAAGCATTTTGGGTATGGAAATCTGAAAATAAATCATTTGTGTGAGAAATACTGATGTATAGAGTCAGAAGGATTTGGTTGTGAAGACTGATAAAAAATCTCAAGCCTTCAGCTGAAAGTTTAGGAGTGGTGAAATGAGCAAATAGGATATTGAATTTTATTTATAGAAAATTTGATTTCAAGAATACAGAAGATGTCCTCAATTTGCACAAAACTTTAGTAACATCTCATCTTTAAGCTTTCTTCTCATTATTATAGAAAGTATTGTGACTAACTTGAAAAAGTTCAGACATAGGCTACACAAATAATTTTTGGTTTGAAATATAAAAGCCATGAAGAGAGAGTGAGAAACTCAAAAACCTGAACTTGTTTTCCTCTGGAGCACAGGTCTAGAAGGATAAGGTTGGGGATGATATCCTAAATATTAGAGATAATAAGCTATAGAACTAAAAGCCTAGATCCAGGCTTCTTTTTTCTTTTCTTTTTTTGAGGGGGGGGGTCAACTTGGTAAGGTAGCAAAAAGGCATGATCTACATTTTTAGACAAAATCATCAAAACTGTCCAACTGTAAATTCAAAATAATTTCTTAAACTGTAAAAAAAATGTTTAAATGCATTTCTCAATGATAAAGACAAGACCACACAGTCAAACTGCCAAAATACGTAATAGTAATGTACAACAGTAGTCAACCAGTTAACTTTTAAGTTTAACTTGGTTTGAAATGATTAAGCTATAAAAGTTATGAATTAAAAGAACGTTAGCCTTAAGCTGTTAAATTAAAAAATAAGATAAAAGAACAAAAATATACGTTTTCAATTTTAAGACGAGCAAAATATAAAAGACAAGAAAAACAAACTTCTAAGTGTAGCCTACCTTATTGACAACACTGTGCGATGACGCTGTCCTCGCCCTAACCGTTACGTTACTCTACGTTAGATTGAATTACCCATTAGTAATACTCAACTCAGTCATAGACGTAGTATTAGTAATGCTAATATTAAAATTACTTTAAAAAATAACAAATGTAATACAAAGATTTATACTACAATGCTTGTAATGTATTTTTATCAGATAAGTTTATTTTAATTTCAAACTAAAAATATTATTAAATTAAATAAAAAGAACAAAAAGTACTAACGTCATACCCAGTTCAACGACACGAACTCAAACCAGCTTGTTTACTACTAAGAAACACTAAGACATATCTAAAGAGGGAGCCACTACCACACAACAACTTGTTTTTTCTGTATAAATGGTAATATGAATACAATTTATATAATCAAAATATTAGTTTTATAAAAGGCACCTTAAACTCTATATTTTTTGCCCTATCAACCATTACACAGATGTTATTTCAATTTAAATATTTTATGTTTAAAATATATACCATAAGAGTATTTAAAATCCATTTTTTGTGTTATGTCTTTCATATAAATACTTATGTATATACTGCATTATTTTTTAATTAGTCTTTATTAGTACAAGGAAAAATATATGCATTAGCGTGATCCTGTACTTTGTTACATATACATACATACATACATATATATATATGTCAGTTATTTCTTATCTTCAATTACTAATTGATTAGTTGTAAAACTGTACCAGTAAGTTTATTTTATGTTTGTCGTTGTACCATTAGTAGAGGCATCGCTAGGCACTGGCACACAGGACCGTGCCCCGATTCTATCTGATAGTACTCCGAATGCCTAGTTGATGTCTTTAAAAATCAGAATCCAAAACTATGATCAATATCATACTGAAACGTCGAAAATTCCCACGCCTGTGGGCCCGAGCTCTGAATCTTTTAGGCACCTAGCGACGCCTCTGCCCGTTAGAAAGATATTTCCGATTGAATGTCATTTGTATCCTTAGGCCTACAAGTTACAGTAGTGTACAAGCAAAAACAGGAGAGTAAGTATGAAAGGTAATAATGCTAAAAACCGGTTTTCAATACCTGTGGTGGGCACATCATAGATACCCCATTGTGTAGCTTTGCGCTTTACAACAAAGAAGCAAAGAAAGAAAGAAAATATCTTTTAGAAAATTAAAGAAGAAATAAACTCATTTGTTATCATTATGTGTTCTAACTTCGAATTATTTTCCCCAAATAATTTTTAAAAAACAGCCTAGCAGAAGAACATTACAACAATAGATTAGGCCTATACAACATTCACATATCCTTTCTATATTTCATTTTAATTACACGTATTGCTGAAGAAAGGTAAAAATTCATAAATGAAACAATTTATTAACGCAATATATAAGAATAACAGTTCACGCTAATAAAACTCTTATCTAAAAATGGCCATTTTTCCCCTTTATAAATGGCAACTCAAAAAAAAAATGGTGGATAAGTTCCTTTTTCATAACACAAAAACCAAGATGATTCTGAGAACTGCTTGAACAAGAAAGTATCATGGCAAAAATAACTAAGAACTAACTTCACTTGTGTTACGTATCTGCTCGTTTGATAATTTCCCCCAAAAATTCTTTCCGGGAAACTTCAGCGATACAAGTCCTTTCTTAAATAAAACTAGTTTATTCTTTCTCAATACAACTTTGCAATACACTTAATTTCCACAGTTACTTTGACTTAAACACACACTATAATTCACAACGATTCACGCAAGTTACTTACGGTCACTACCGTGCTCGCTTGACTCTATTATCTGTCTCTATATCTTTCTATCTGCAATTATTATCTCCGCTTTATTTGCATGGCTTATATATTAAAATAGAGGGCGTCTGGCAAACACTCGAGCCTTTATGATTCTTCCAGAAACTCATCACGTGTTACCAGCGTCACTTCACTTCCGCTGTCGTAACACTTGGAACAATGTTCAAGTCCTGGACTTTCTATAACTTTTACTTCTGTGTATGGTATATTCAGATCAAACTGATTATCTTGAAAGTGATGGGATAGATTTGCTTAATAACAGGAAATTCGCCAAGATATATATTACAGAGTAATTCCAAGATCACTAACTTTTACTGAGTTCATGAAAACGAAATAAACAAACTGGACACAGTGTAAACAGGATTATCGGTCTTTATTAATATTACAAACACAACTGTGTACTAGCATAGACACTAAACTATCGCTTTTATTGGAATTTAATTATTCTCTCTCCAAATCGACTTCTTCAAGATCGTGTACCAGACAATCTTCTCGACAGGTAACATTGGATTTACTCAGCAGGATTAGTACTACTCATTTGACTAGTCATTCTCATTCAAACAGAAGGGAAGTTGTAACCTCAAATTATCTCCTGACCTATTATTAGAGGATACATCTGTCTACATTCTTTCACAACATGTATCATTACAGCCAATCCTCCCATGGGCAGAACAGGTGTTACTTCTAAAGAATGACAAAGGAACAAAGGCAACTCTAATATAATCACCTTAGTAATCGACTTAATGACTTTCTTTACCACTGCACATACTAGAATACTAGCTAATTTCGAATAATAGTATATCAAAATATGAGAGTAGAAAATGCTTGTTTTATTTATATTTCACACTTTTCCTCCCTCCCCTTATTTCAGGCTTATCTTCAAGCTCACAAATAATTTTAACTTTAGAACAAATCAAATTCATACACGTGCATTGGTAATTAAATACTGTAATCTTCTTCTGCACCTCTAAACACTTATATACACAGATGTCACAACATTTTACAAAGCAGGTCCATATGTAGTGACAATTGAAAAATGTCCTATAGCACACACTGATACATGATACATACACTTTAACGATGATAGGTAACAAATCATAGGGAATAATTTTCTAACACAAAAACGCCTTTAGATACAGAATAAATGGAAGCAAAATCCAAACCACGGGACATAACAAAAACTTGTACTTTAAAATTTTAGTTATCGCGTGGTGGAGCAGAAAACAACATGAACCCTCTAACAATCAAATTACAAATGAAAACCTTTTATATATAAAAAAACTAAACTCATAGTGAAATACAAAGACAAAATATAGGCTCTAACAATGAACACAGTGGTCATAATTAGAATCCTTTAGCAAAGACATAATACTCATTAAATACATTACAGCAAAACAACTGCTACATGGATTAATTCGTTATGGTTACATCAAGTTGTTGCTGTAAGCTCAAATATACACAAAGGGCTATCTGTGCTCTGCCCACCACGGGTATCGAAACCCGGTTTCTAGCAATATTAGTTCACAGACATCCCGCTGTGCTACTGGAGGGCTGGTCACATCAAATAAATACATGCAAAATAAAAACTGTTTAACAAAGAAATCAATACCAAAATTACCACAAAATACCCTTGAACAAAGATTATCACAAAATTTAACTATACAATAGAATGCATAATCAAAGCCCTTCAAAATAAACCACAAGAGTAAAAATGCAAACCATAATACAAAAATAAACATATATAGGAAAAAAAGAATACATCTAAAATAAAGGAAAGATGCATATATATATGTAATACTTTACAACCCTGAAATGAAAAATAGAAAAATATGTATACCTACCTCAAAAGCAGTGATAAAGTATGCCTCCTCTCACCCTGCGCGAAATTCAAACCAAACTAAGCGTTAGGAATTACACTAGATAAATGTTACAAAATGATAACAAAATCAATTTTAAAATATTGTTACGTCTCCGTTCGTTAGTTAATTTTCCGTAACTTCGTTCCGACGAAACTTTAGCGACACAAGTCATTTCTTAAAT